>NC_141913.1:59910000-60210000 GCF_057802395.1 Ceratotherium simum simum
CTGTCATTAAGGAAAGTCAGAGGAATATCCTTATGTACACACAGATACACATGCACGGTCTTTCTCAAAGTTTTTAAGTCATCAAATAAAAATATTCATGTGACATAACCTGAGCACAAAGCACAGTTAGTCAAAGGATAGAATTATGTTTTGTGAGTCAATTTTGAATTTGATCTGCTTTATATAACACTTGATCTTAATGCTGCTTACCAGTTTTTAATTGTAGTTTTGTTATTCTTGTGCTAATTTTGTATACTTCCTTGCTTGTGACTCTGTTGATTAGATTGTATTCTATTACCATTTTAATTCAACTGTGATTTTCTTCATTCTCATATTAGTTTTTATTCTCAGATTTTTCAAATGAGCAAAACTCGACTCACATTGCTCCCTCATCCCCTAACTTTTCTAATTGTTGAAATCATTTAGCTTTTCTACTTGCTTTGTGGTAGTTTTGTTTAATGGAAATAAACTTCTGACCTCTTGCCTCCTACAATTCATGTTGTTGTTCTTTTTTTACCATTTTATGGCCTACCTAATTATTTAATTTTTTTAGGAAAATGCGCAGTTCAGAAAGAACAATACAAATATATATTTTTGTTATTGTGCTAGGGAGTAGCCTAAAACTAGTATTGATCATTTCTTGTTGGAAGCATACATCAACTCAGACCATTTTACATATTGAAATTTGATCAGCAACTTAATTTGTTGCCTACATAGAATGGAAGCCCAATATCACAGTAAATATTTTTGTAATGAATCTGGTTTTTTATTGATTGCTGGACAACTTGACTTCATTTGTCAATGACTTACTTTATCATTGATAAGAAAACTTTATGTAATATTTCAGCTTCAGGGAGAAAATAATTAGGACCATTATTTATAACTCAAACAGAGCTTGTTAACATTCAAATCCATCATACCAAAATATATATACATATTTTTGTAATTTTATTGATTTTTACAGAGTCTTCCTAAAAATTTGAAGTGTTTTGGTGATGTTCTGTAATAATCACTGTTTGGAATACTTTGAAATAATAATGATAATTAGTGTTATATGAATTTTGTCTTAATCATCAATTATCAACTATTTTTTTTAACTTTTTTATCTTGAGTATGATAAATGATCATGTAGCTGAAAACTGTGAAACATTTAGTTTATCATAATATTCTTTGGTCACTATATATGAGATTAATTTTATAAAACTGCCTTTATGTTTCCATTTTGTTATCAGTGTGCTCTTGTAGAAATTGATATTTACAATTTACATTGTAAAGATATTTAAAGCATCACAACTGTGGGCCATGGAAATGATAATTTAATGGTATCAGTGAAACTTTGAATAAAATAGAAAATTATATCTATTAAACTATAACTATTACTATAATTATTAAACTATAACTGTTTAACAACTGTTACATTATATCCTGAAACTGAAAGGCAGTTGAATGTATTATACCTATAAGTACATACCTATTCAACCTGTAATTAAGATGCAATTTAGTATTTGACCAAAATTTCATAACAGATAGCAGATAAACATGGAAGTCTCTGAGTTGGTTTACATTTGGTGCCAATGATAGCAGTACAGTAGATAGAACCCCATTGCTAGTTTATGAGCTTCACATGGAAAAACATTCTACTGGAGCAGCAGTGAACACCTTTAACCTCTTCCAGTCACCTCTTAAATTAGTGCTACTCATTTTGGAAGAATGAGAGTGTGAGAGTGTGAATTACTCTGTATGAACAACAAACATTCCAAAACTCTTCAAAGTACGTAGGCCCTTCAAAATGGTATATTAGCACATGACCTTGCTAGAAGAAAATGATCTTCCTTAAAAATATAGCCATTTCTTTTTTCCATCTCATTTCGTCAGAATCTCTTCAAAAAATAAAACATTTTATTTTGAAAAGAACTTTTCAGATAAATGAATTATGTTTGTTAAAAAATGTAATCAGCATATATAAGTACAAAAAAAAAAAATATAATCGCAAATCTCATCGCTCAAAGACAGCCACTGTTAGCTTTTGCTAATGTCTCTCATTGGCAACATCTCTCACTTCTCGTGCATATGTATAAGTGTATGTATAGAATTTTGTATAAATGAGAATCATACTGATCATAATGTTTTGCAGCTTGCTTTGTTTTGTCCATATGTTGTGGACATTATTCCATGTAATTTATAAATACTGATTTACATTATAATTTAATGACCTTATAATCTATTGTTTATATATGTCATAGTATTACTATTTAATGGACATTTATAATGTTTCTAAGTTTTTACTTTGACAACGATGCTATGTGTAAATCTTTTCCAAGTTACTAATTCTCTTGTGTAAATTCTAGAACTAGAACTGCTAAAAGTATTCATATTTTTGTTACATTTGACCAGTCTTCCACTTCATTCTCAACAAGGCATGGTAGTTATTTTACTCTGTGTATTGGAAGGATGGAGGAGAATGTTGTTTTTATATTAAAATAAACCCATATTTTGTGTGGCCAAATGCAGAAATATGAGATTTCAAAGAAATTTCTAATTTGCTTTGCATCAGATCAGTTGTAAAATTCTTCTGTTACTCATTCCCTCTTCCTTTTTATTAACAATGCTTTGATAGAAAATATTGAAAAATATTCTGGTTGTTTGAAATATCAAGTAGTGATTATCCAGTGGAAGGAAAAAATAATACTTATACATTAACTTTAGATTTTGTATTTTTATATCTGCTAGTTTTAATGTGGACACATTTTATCAAACTCTTGATGTTCCAGGAAAGCTTTAATAATTAAGTTTGTAATAAATTGTCAAATGAAGGTTAGTGATAAATATGGTAGTCTGTGTTCTAACAGAGAGTTATCTATCAGCCAACCGCTGGTAGAAGTTTTTTCTTTGCCAATGTGTAGGAATTCTAAGGCATCTTAAGATATCGTGCCATGTAGAATTCAGTCATGACAAATAAGGAATGGATGTGGTAATTCATTTTTTAAAAAATAAAATTGAGACTTTTCTGGCTCTTAGTGGGAACTTTACCACCCTATAATTCTTAGATAATTTTGTTACCTGTAAAAGTCAAGTGAAAGTGCTGTAAAAGCACTGCATCCTCTAACACTCAAATTCAAATGCTTTTCCCAATCTTGAGCTAACTGGGGTGGAAGCCTCGGTGCTCCCTTGCTCTCCTGGAAGTCGTTGTAGGGCTTTGATAATAGCTATAGTCATCATGGGTTTGTTCTCACTGGCAATTTTGCCTGTAATTAATGGGAATACTCCTCTTCACCCAGCCCTGTGGCTCATAAATGTGCTGCTGCCAGTCCGCTCCCACAAGGTGAAACTTGAACACTTTGCACTCCCTGCAAAAGAAGACTTGCTTGAACATCTAGAATAGGGCTATGGGATTTCTCTCTGTATAGAACTGAACATGGCAAAATTCATTTTGTATTGTTAAGGAAGGATACAAAGTGTTCACTTTTGGGGAGGAAAATATTTCCCCGTATTCATATTAACAGTTTTTAAATTGATTTTTTAAAAATCATGATGTTTTACATCTTATTAGATTTTATCAGAAATTTTAAAAGGACAGATTTTAAGAAATGGATCAGTCTTACCAGAATATGTATAAGCTGGTTCTGATTGCACATGAAAAAGAAAGTTCGGTATTTCTACTTTTGTCATATTTATATGTTATAAGAACTGGGGAAACTATGTTGTGTTACCTTGGGTCCGTGTGTCAGCAGTGAATGACAGAGATAATGTGTTTTCTATCAGTATTAATACTTACTGGGGCACTGTTTCAAAGAGGTCAGGAATGACGGAGCGAAAAATTTTCACAACAATGCTCCATAATGCCTCTTGAAAACATGAAGCAGTTTAACCCACTTGATTGTCCTTGGCTGCTAAGGAAAGGCTGCACATCGAGAGCTCAGGACATTGCCAAGAACACAGAATAGCAGGGCTGCGTCGGCGCCCTACAGTCCTCCTACCGTCCATCGTCTGTGTGAACGCTTCAGAACTGCTCTAACCTGGAGCAGGGAGACTGGCCGAGGACTTTCTGCAGTTGAAGTCAGACACATTTCATTGTCCTTTTTCTTTCTTTTGTGTGGAGAGTACTTCTTTGCACACTTGAACTGTTTGTAAATCATCATGCATTTGTAGACCGCTCTAGTGATTTTCTGGGAGGAACTTTTGTTTTAATAATTAGGCACTCAGTTTTTATTGAAGCGCCGTCATCAATGATTAAAAAAAAAAAACTCTTGATATTGTGGAGTGGGACTTTTTTTTGAAATCTGACTATCCAGTCATAGTTTTTTTATGCATGCCATGTGACAAATGCATAGTCTTACCAGGAAAGATCATATTAATTACTTTAACACTTGCCTTTAGAAGTCTTAGATTAATCAGCATGTGACTCTTGGTTATTTGTACCCTTGTGGGAATTTTTTGCCACCAAATGCAAATACCAGGCTAAAAATACTGCTTTGTTTGTACGTGGAGAGAATATTCATCGAAGTAGTACTGTACATCTAAGAAAACAGAAAGTAATTAAAATGTTGATTACTGTAGTAAATCTCTAAAACGTCCGATTATTTGTATTTCGTATGTGCTCACATTTCTGAGAAGTTAGCTTTTGCACAACAACCTACCATGATTATCTGATATCCTCCGGAAGGTTAGCTGAGTTGTTTCCTATATTACTTAGGAAAAAATTTCTTTTCACAATTGAAAATGTCAGCATCAATTTAAAGTAACACTAAGCATGTGCTTGGTTTCTGAATATTATCCTGCAGCCACCCTGCCGAGGATCTGGCTGTGACAGTTTGATTAGATCATCAATCCTCACTGTTAACAGCACTTTTCCTGAACACCTGGGCTGCCGGGTCACATCTGAATCCAGCTACCGTTGTTTCCATGACCCAACGTGCGTTCACCATAGCAATTTACATTATATGTGCAAATTAAAAGTTACCGTATAACAACAGTTTACTTTAAAAAATGACCTGGTTTTCCCTCATGTTAAAGCTATGTTATGTTATAGGAGGTGCATTTTTGTATGATGAAAGACTCTTTTAGGACGGAGTCACATGCCATGATGAAGGTGTGTTTCTTTTTTCTTTTTATTTAGGCTCTACATCAGAATCTCTATAATGAAAATAATCTTGTCTTTCATCTTCTTCTTGTGCTATTTAGAAATCTCCTTTGATTGCATTTTTAAAATTTGATTACGTTTTTATCAGATTTAAGCCTAAATAAATAATTGAATTTGTCATATATTGCTGAAAATCTTTCTGCTTTCTGCTCCTAAATTCTCCACTTGGACTGTCGCAATGGTCTGATTTATACTTTCCTATTTATGGTTGTACTGGTAGAGATAAATACCTACTTACATTTTCAATGCAAATTGTTTAGTAGCAGACTGCAACATAAGCATACTGTTATAGCTAGCATTATTGGATTTTTACATACCATAATTATCTTTTGTTTTCCTCACAACTTTTTATTTGTATAATGAGGGGAGGAAAATATAGAAATTTATATGATTAAAATCTATGATACTTTGGAGTAGAGACCTGACTTCTGTTTCTCGACCCAAGTTTTATTGTCCAGGTTTGAACAGTGTTTTTTTTTTTTTTTTTTAATTTTTATTTATTTATTTATTTATTTCCCCCAAAGCCCCGGTAGATAGTTGTATGTCATGGCTGCACATCCTCCTAGTTGCTGTATGTGGGACACGGCCTCAGCATGGCCGGAGAAGCAGTGCGTCAGTGCGTGCCTGGGATCTGAACCCGGGTCGCCAGCAGCAGAGCGCACGCACTTAACCGCTAAGCCACAGGGCCGGCCCTGAACAGTGTTAAATGGGAATAAATACTCCATTAAAGAGTGTTTCTACCTACGATTGGTAGAGACAAAGAGTCAAATATAAATTGTATCTGCTATTTTAGCTGAAACTTACTGTTTCCCAGTTTTTAGTTGTTCATTATTTTAAGGCATAGGTGAGTATTGTGCAAGCACATCACAGTGGTATGCTGTTTTGGTGAGAAAACCATAATATTCCTACTTGATTTCTCAACTTTTTTACTCTCTCCTTCTTTCATGTTTAATGGAAGAGCATAGGATTATGTACATTAAAAAAGACTGTCCTGTTTCTAAAACACTGTTCTCTTCTAGAGGTGTAAATCTTTTGGAATCATTAAAAATTTTCATCCTGATTTTTTGTTGATCTGTTTTTTCTAGAACACAGGAAAATGTTATTAAATACTACTAAATATTCACGAGTAAGATTATACTTCATAGAGATCAAAGCCAACAGGTACGCAATTAGGTTTCTACACTATTCCGGAGCGATGAGTGCGCATTGGTCTAGTGTAGCCATAGGCACATATATGCCAGGTAAACTGGGTCTCTTACCGTGGACTACTTATGTTTTCATTAGCATGGCTAATGTTTATAACAAAGTCTTTATTATATCTCAGAAAGTCTGCTAACAGCTGTAAACTCCTAAGCATTTGGCAGTGGCACAATGTATGTTAGAAAGTTCACTTGATTAATAACCGGTTGGTCTACTTTTAATTCAGCCTTTTCTCTTTCCAGCTGTGTGACCTCATGGACGTTACTTTAAATCTCTGTCACAGTCTCTGCATCTGTGGGATTCCAGAAAGAAAGCTAAAGCCAGGGTTACAGCACCTGAGTTCCGGCCATGTCCCTAAGTAGCTTTATTTCCTTGGACAAATCTCTTTGACTCTCTGAGTCTTAGTTTCATTATCTGTAAAGCTGATATGATAAGATGAAGACTATTGTGAGGCTCAAATGAGATAATAAGTGAAAAGTACTGTGAAAGAAATAAAATAACAACACGTCATAGTGAATAAAACTCTAGCATAGGATTATTAAAATCCAATACCTGAATTTTAATGCTAACATAGCCATTTTATTAACTGGTGCCATCTTGGCCAAGTTATTTAACCTCTGAAACTCAGTTTACTCAACTAAAAATATATGGAATAACTCTTCCTTTCAGAATTCTTATAAGGAGGTTAAGTATATAAATGGCATAGTGGAGTGTTTGACATCTAGAAGGTATTCTGTAACTGTGAATCACCTTTACTTGGTGCATATTATTCATTTAGCAAAAGTTTACTGGGGCCCAACCTGGTTTTGAGTTCCAGGAGTGGAGTGGTGAGCAAGATAAAGGCTCTTGACTCCTGGAGTTTACACGCCTGGGGGGAGTCAGAAAATGAGTGAGTGAGCAAATAAATCATGGTAGAAAGCAATGGGTCTGTGGAGAGAGTGTGTTGGGTGGGAGGCTAGGAGGTGACAGGTGGGCAGGGGTTAGTGATTTTAAACAGACCTTTCAGGGAAGGCAGCTCCAAAGCATTTTGTGAAAACATTTTTTGAGATAATTGTAGACTCACTTGGAGTTGTTAGAAGGCAGAGTATTATTTCTGAGGTATTTTAAGTAGAAACTTGAATGATGAGAAGGAATGTATCAAAGAGCATTCCAGGCAGAGGGAGGAGAGAGTACAGATTCTGAAGTAGGAACTAACTTGTTGCCTTGGTTTACTGAGGAGGGTCACTCTGCCTGAGACATAGGCACAAAGAAGGGAGTGTTTTAAGAAGAGCTGAGCAGTGGCCCGATCGTGCAGGGTCCTGAAAGTCATGGTGAGGGATGTGTTTTCTTCATGTCATGGATATTCACAGACAGGTTTTAAAAGGGCGAGCAGCTCTTTGAAGAATCACACTAGAAGAATCACACATAGAGTGGTGCTCAAGGTCTCCCTGCATAATTTTTCAAAATTCCCTACCACCCCCCGTTGTTAAATTGGAACTCAACATTGCATCACAGGTTTAAATAATTGTACAGGAGTAATTTATAGTGTATAGTAAACATTGACATTGTTATGCCACTTTAAAAAATGTATCCAATAGGATGGTAGTACCATGGTGATTTGATACACAGTCATCCATTTAAAAAATACATGACTAAACTCTCCTTTAACTGTCAGAAAACTTATATTTGTTTCTCTTCTTGAACTCATCTCTCTCCCACTTCCTCACAGATTTTATTTTATGGTTTTTATATGTGAAAATATTTTAGTGATCATCCTATCATTTCTCGGTGTGTGTGTGTGTGTATTGTGTACATATACATATCTCTATATATACACATTGAAGTACGGTTTTTAATTCTTAATATCTTTGGCCATAAAGCTCTAAGTGTTAAACTCATCTGCAAAGGATTATTATAATTATTAGTGCTACATAAATGATTGAAACAACAAAATTAATGCAAAGATTGATGAATATTAAATGTATAAAGTATAATGTCATTGGAATTGCATCTCTTATCGAGATGGAGAGGGTTCTTAAAATTTCAATTCGTATGCCCATGGATGAGCATTATTAATAGGATGAGACAAAGTCTGGTGGAAATTAATAGTAAACATAAATGATATTGAGATACTATAATTGCGAGACTTAGAAGTGGAGTTCTAATGATGATTAGATATATTATTATACATTATATATGTTTATGTATTATTTATATTATGTCTTTATGGTAGGATCAATTATATTGTTTTAAAAGTTAATCTAATTTAACGAGTACATGGTAGCAATGAATAAGTAAACAGAGAAGTGCTTGGTGAGTGACTAGATATATGCACTCAGTAAAAATTGATAGTACCCAATATTCTTTGTGTAATGATATGTTCCTCCTACAAGTTTGGATAAAAGTGTTTAAGAAAATATAAATACTAAGTTACCTCTGAGAGATGTTTCTTTTACTGCTGTAATATTGGTCTACTGGAAGTAAACGTAGAATCTTTCACCTCTTCCTCCTTGAAATCACAAAAAATATTCAACTGAGATAGACTGAGACACGGGTGAATGAGAGTGCTCTTTCTCCTGACTCATCATAGTGAATTTGTAGATAGGGTGTGTTTATTTCCCAGGATTCTTTTTTTAAAAAAAGGCAAAAAATGAAGGAATCCCACTCTTAGAGAAGGCATAGATCTTTGCCATGAGTTTTTTTGCCTTAGTGAAATGAGGTTCCACTCACTTCATAATTTCTTACCATTCTCTTTTTGTGTTGCTCTTCTTTAGAAGTGATGTCCTTCATTGATAATTGTTCAGGGTTGATGAGGCAAGATCTCTAAGCAAAAATTGTCATCACTCTCACCATCTCATCCACACTATACTTGAATTTAGAACATTTGAATTTAGGCCGGGTGCCCTGTTTCTAATGTCATGCTTCTGTTTTTATAGAAATATGTACAAACAAGAAAGACTGGAAGGTCTACTCCAGGTTTAAGTTTTAAAAAGTTTTTTCCAGTACAGTAGTTTCTTTGGTGCCCCAGTGGCTTTTCACCACTTTGGAGCATGGTACAGAATGGGTGAGAAGGATGCCTTTCTTCTGATAAGTGAGAGAAAGGCAGTTGTGAAATAGGATATGGTTAAGGAGAACTGGCATTGTGGTTCTACCTCAAGAGGTTTCACAGGCAGATCGGTAAAAGGAAGAGCATAGATGGAGCTAGGGATCAGGACTCAGTCCCTTTTAACCATCTGGACTTAATGTACTCTTTGGAAAGTCTTCATGTACCCTCAGAGTGTGTGGAGGTCAGTGATCTGAATGGGAAGGTCATGGCATAGAGAATAGGTGCGAAGGGGAACCACTGAAAGGAGTTAGTTCAAGTGAGACGATGGTGGTTTGGGCCAACGTGATAGGAGTGGTCAGATTTGTGATAAATTTTGAAGGCAGAGCTGATGGCACTTGATTTTAAGATACGAATGAAAGAGAGGATTCAAGAATGGAATGGACTGAGTCAGTGGTGATGCCTTTAACTGAGATGGAGAAGATTGTGAGAGGAATACTTTTTGAGTTGTCTTTGGGAATCAAGAGATAAGTTTAAAGTACTATCAGATGTTCAAGTGAAGATAGTGACTGGGAAGTTGTTTTTGTAATTCTAGAACTAAAGGCAGAGGCCAGGTCTGCAGGTACAACTTTTAAGACGTAGAGGCCTATTCCCCCTATCTAATGCACAGAAACTGGAAACAGTCACCTACAGCCAATGTGGAATGGAAAAGAGCGAGAAAGAGGAGGATAAAGCCTTTGGTAGTCCATTTAGAGATGAGGAAGATGAAGAGACTGCAGTGGAATCTGAGAGAGCAACTTGTAAGGGAAAACAGTGGAGTGTGGACGTCTTCATGCTAAGTAACAAAAGTGCTTAATAGTTGGGTAAGACATTATTGGTAACATCAAGGCAGAGAATTAGGCATTCAGATTCTTAGTGAGTCTGACTTGGAATTTGTTGAGCTGAATGGTTTTTTGAGATTCCATTGTTTACCAAGCCCTAGGGTTCTGTAATGCCAGGCCTCTAGAGATGGTGCCTAGGCCTTGGCCCCTGAGCTTTGTTAATCAGGGCTTTTCTGGTGATGTGGCAATATAAGAAATCAGAAGGTCTCCTCTTGTGACTGGCCTCTATATTGTCCCGATTGTCCACAGGTCATTCTGAGAGAACATGTTAATCAGTTTGAGCTCCGTTTACTCTTTCTCAAGTGAGTTGGTAGTGTGAGTAAATCTCGACTCACCTGCACTGTCATTCTCTTGTGCATGAGACTGTTGTATTTCAGTTAACCATGTGATGGTTGCAAAATAACTTCCCTTGGACAGTCTCTTTTGGGATTCTCCCAGTGAGACTCATTTTTTTCTAAAAACATGTTTTTATTGTGTTTATGGTTCTGAGGTAGGTAGAAATAATGAGAGGCCCTTATTCCATGATTTATTCTGTTTCTATTTTTATATTTTTAAAAGATTCTAATTTCATGGTTGGTATTTTTGCATGTGGTAAACTTTTATAGTTATTCATTGATGAATTTGAGATTTCTGGTATATAGTTTTGTATTTTTTATTTTTTTTATCTTTTGAGATGCCGATGATACTGTGTCATAGTTATTCTCTTTATATTTTATTTAAACTTCAAAGAAGATTTAAATTTTTTTTATTAGTAATATCACCACTTGGTATACTGAGTTGTCTTCTTGGAATTCCTTAGGATTATGCTGTGAAATCCATGTGTGTTTCAAAGCTGAATATCGTCATGTAATTATATCCTGCTCTTGGTCTTAAACTGTTAGCAGATTGAGAAAGAAGTAAATAATGTGATTAGGTCAAATGTCATGTTTACCTTTATCTCACTCAGTGAATCAGCCAAGCATGGTTCACAGTTTTGTTATTTACTAGTCATTCTCATTTTGACTTTGTTATGTTGCCTTTATTATCTGTTCTCTGTAGTTTTGGGGATCTCTTTGTTGCTTCGTGGTTATTTTTTTCCTTTATTTCATTGATTTTAATCTTTGCATGTTATTGTATTACCTTTATTTTTTACAAAGCGTACATCATTTTACCAGTGTTCTTTCCTTCTCTTTGAGTGAAGCAGCATAGCGGACTATTTGAGAGCATAACCGTTGTTGCAGACAGTTCTGGATTTGTCTCAGATCTGCTATTTAGGAATCCTTTGGCAAGTAGCTTAGAGTTTCTGTGTGTAAAAGAATATAATAATAATACTTATCTCAGAAAGTTGTGAAATTTAAATGACATGCCATATATTTTCTAATACATAGCAAACTACTCAGTAAATTACCTACAAGGCCTTCTTTAGTCTGATTCAGATATACCGTTTTAAATCCAGTCTCTCTCCATATCCTGATGGAACAGCCAGAACTTGGTTTTCCCACGTTACATTTTAGTTTTCTAGATAACCTGTGTTTTTCCTTTGAAGACAATGTCTTTTCCCTCCACCCCTAACTACTTTTATGATTTTCTTTTTGTCTTTGGTTTTTAGCACTTTGATTATAATATGACGTGTCTGTACATGTACCTGTGTGTGTCTCTGTGCGTGTGTGCTTGTGAGCATGTGTTCCTGTGTGTGTGTCCCTGTGTGTGTGCATGCAAGTGTGTGTGTGTTTTCATTCTGCTTGGGGTTTGCTGAACTTCCTGAATGTGGAGGTGGAGGTGTGTCTTCAGTTTTGAAACTTCTTGGCCATTCTTGGCTCTTTGGCTGTTGCTTCTGTGTCTCTCCCTCTTCTTCTGGGAGTGCAGGTATCTACATGTGCATGTGTGACGGGCCTTTATACTGTGTTCACGTGTCTGGTATGCTCTGACCTGTTCTTTCTTTCTTCTCCTTATTTTTCAGTTTTGGTATTTTCTCTTGACTCTGTCTCAGAATTCACTAATCCTGTCCTTTGCTATGTTGATTTTTCTGTTAAGGCATCCAATGAATCTTAACTTTTTAGTTCCAGAATGTTCATCTAATGTTTTCATATGGATTGCAATTTTCTGTTGCAGTTCTCCATTTTTTTAATCCATTTTTGTCTTTCTTTTTGTCTATTTTCCTTAACATGCTGATCATACTTATTTCAGAGTCTTTGGTTATTTTCACTCTGAATTATTGGTTGCATTTTCCTGCCTATTGACATTTCCAGTAATTTCTTGGTTGTGTGCTTCATGAGGTATATGAAAGAACTTAGAGGCCCATGGTTTCATTTGATCAGGAGATGGCTTTTTCTTCTTTTAGGCAGAAAAGGTGAGGGATGCCTGCCTCTCCCAACAAGGGAGCCAGCTGCATCGGGCCGGCTCTCAGTGCCCGTGTGGTTTGTCTCTCTTTTTAGCTGTGGACGTCTGTGTTTGAGAGTGGAGGTGAGCTTTTTGTCCTCAGCCCTAGAAGACTCCGCAGGATCTACGTTTGTCCTTTCAAGGTTTTGAGCTTGCGTTCTTTGGTCTACCACCTCATGCAGCTTGGTAGTCTGACAGGTCTCTGGAGGGTGAGTCTGTTTATGACAGGCCCCTTCTCTCTAGCAGGATTTCATCCCTTGGGTGCTGTGAGGCCACAGTAAACCTTACTCTGTCTCGTCCACACCACCCGCTACCATGCCAGTGCGGATGTCCTGTGGGAAGGAAGATGAGCCTTGCGTCTAGGGTTCCTCTAGTTTCCAGTCTGTCATTGTGTAATGGTCAGGATTTCTGCCGGTTTCCTTTTACCCCCAGTGGAGTCCCTCGACCTGGGGCCAGCCTGATGTGTACCTGAGCTGGAATTGGCAAATGACCTGGGGGAGAAAATGGCCTTCCATCATCAGCCTAGCTAGGAAGGGATCGCTGTTTCTGGAGTGGTAGTTCATCTCACTGTTTCTGGAGTGGTAGTTCATCTCGCTGTTTCTGGAGTGGTAGTTCACCTCGCTGTTTCTGGAGGGGTAGTTCATCTCACTGTTTCTGGAGTGGTAGTTCATCTTGCTGTTTCTGGAATGGTAGTTCTGGTTATCCCACAGATTCCTGGGTATCACTTGGGGGTGGTGGTTGTGGTTAATCAGCCTTTTCTGGTTGTGGCGGTGGGGGCTTTGGCTTGTATCATTTATATGTCGTCTTAGGAAGTGGAAATCTGGGATTTTGTAGAAAACTTGGAAATTGTGATTTGTTAATGTATCTTAAGATAGTATTGAAAAGGTTCTTAGTAACTGAATGATGAAATAAAGTGATGCAAGTAGCAGATGTCCCATTAGCTGTTTTTTGCATTGGATGTGTAGTTCACGGTCTTCACTTTATACAGGAATATATAGTTTCTAGATGTATTATTGAAATTATGTTTGAGTGGCATTAAGAAAAGTTAATATAGCAAATTATACTCTTTTATTTTTTCAATAGTTGGTATTAATTTTAAAAGATCCTAAATTTTGCTTATTTGAACTGTTTTTAAAGATCAATTTAAATGTAAGATTCACACTAAAGTAGAAAGTAGTTTGGTTTGTTGAAGAGCAATCAATAAGATTTTATCCTCTATCGTAGTTACCAGTGTTCTGATTGTAATTCTGGATAACTACAAACACAGAACAAACAAAAAATATTTTTATCATGAAGCCAGAGGATCAGGAAGTAAATTTTTAAAAGTAGGATTTTTTTTACAGTCTTTTAAAAAAATGGTATGATCTGATTGCATAAATAATGCTCGCTCATGCAATTTAGTGAAACTTTTAATTTTATTCTTGCATCTTTGTTAAAGAGAGTCAACCTATCAGTGGTTTATTCTGTAGCATTTTTCGTACTTTTCTCTTTTAGATATTATTGTCCACATTTGCTTTGCTTTAAAATTCTTCTAACTTTTTACTCTGAAAACTTTCAAGCATCCAGATATGTTGAAGGAGCAGCACTGTGGTCACCTGTCCCTGACTTTCAGAGTCAACATTTGTAGCATTTGACTTCTTGCTTCCATCCCTAGCTTCTCTCCCATATTCCCTCCCCATCTTCAGTAGGAATCCAATTTTATTTTATTTTTTGAGTTTATCCTTCTGTTGTTTTTAAACATGAGCAAATATGGAATATGTTGTATTTTGAGGTTTAAAACTGTAACTCAAATTTTCTGTTTCACAATACCAATCAAACAGTTGTTGAATAACATTGATTTTCCATGATTATTAATGTTCTTTACGGAAGAGCTTACTAAGTAATTTGGCTAAGTTCGAACAATTAGCAGGTATTAGAATCAAGATTTGAACTAAGTCAGTCTAGGTCTAGAGCCTGCCTTTCTAGCTATTATCTCCTGCTGCCTGGTGGTGTCTGTAAACTGAATCCTGTCACTTGTTTCAAGCTCTTCCTGTGAATTCACGATATGACTTTAGTATCTTACGTCTTTTCTAAGGATAGATAATTATTGCAGAAGAGTAAATCTTTGATTATTTTGCTTCCTTGCTACACAAAGTAAATGAAGCAGTAGTGTTCCGTGGCCCCAGTAACATTGTTGGAGTTCCTTATGTGTTCCAGACTGCACAGTATGTATCCAAATATCGATTATGTTTACTTCTCCCACACAGTTCCTTAGGATTTGGGACATGAACATATTTATGCTCATGGTTGTGCAAATTCGTGATTGGAAGTTGTAGAATGTACTGGAAACTGTCGTATGAAAGAATGTTCTTGGTTTGTTGCTCTTCTGCTGCTTTGTTGCTTGATCTAGCCAAGTAAAGAAAATCCCTTGCTTCTAGGTAATTATTGTGTTATGATATATTTATGGTTAGTTTGGCTGATGTTGAGTTTAAGATGGAAAATTGAATTGTCCAGCTTGTGATTCAACCCTCCATCAGGTTCATTTTGTGAAAGAGCTGAGTGGAATTTTCTCCACATCCTACACTTTCATTCTCATTTTAATACTTTTTAGTCAAAAACTTACTTCTTACATCCAGACGTTTAAGGTTTATTTCTATCTTTTCTTACTAATTTAAGCATACCTAATCACAAGTAAACAACACTTTTTTTTTTTCAAATTACTTTTCTGTTAATTCAAAGTCTATCTTTTTGCAAAAAGTTGTGAAATTTTACTAGTTCTACTGCATACAAATACAGTATACACAAACATCTAAATGCTTTCTCTAGATGAGGCACTTACAATAAAATAAATGTAATAATGTTTCTTTAATGTTTGCTCAACTCAATATAAGCATTATTTTTTCCTAAGGTGACAAGTGTATGGTAGTATTTTTAGATATTAAAAGTGTTGCCTTTTCCATAAAATGGAAGCAGAATATGTCAAATTCTTTTTTCTCTAGATTCTATTTCTACAAACAAATGAGTTTAAAAACCTTTCTAAATGGTTGTGATTCTTAATCTTGACATTATCACTAAGCTGTCATTTCTTAGCTTATTATGCCACAATATTGTTGGCTTTTTGTCTGTTTTGTAGCTTTGATTTAAAAATCTAGAATTTGATGATGTAGAGGATGAAAAACATTTTATTTGTATTTTTGAATCAATAGTGATGTAATCATATGGCGTTTGTCATTTAAATTAATATCCATAAAACTCGATAAGCAGAGTATTATTCTAATAAGTAGGCAATGTAATTGCTGAAAATATTCTGCATTTTAGCATGCAAATGCTAAAATTAATGATTATTATATATGTATGATATATATATTAATGATTTTTTGACTTTTGATCATTATTCGTATCAATAAAGACACAAGCCTTTTACAAAATTATGGATACAATTTATGTACTAGATAATAAGTAAGGAATTGTTTTCTATAGACCTTTATCCTGTTATGTTTCTTTTCTTTTTTCTCTGTTAAATTTACTAAGGACCTTATTGATTCTCTTATATGTTTGTGTGCTAAAATCTCTCTCTGAATAAAATCTCATTGCTGTTTTATGTTAATTATTGTTAGAGTTGATTTTTCATTGATCTGAAGATTTAATATACTCCAGAAATTCTAGCAGATATCCTGAACTCGGGCTGTAGGGTCACCATGCTGGCTGATGCCTCATCAGCAGTAAGGTAGCTGGGATCTCAGCTCACGTAGCTGCACGGTGCTTGCCTGCTAGGAGAAACGTATCAGGGCAGCATTCCACGTGTCTCTTGTCCTTTCAGCAGTGTAGATTTCTGATTCTTTTTGACAAAGAGTTGCAGGGACTAAACCTTGACACCTTTTCGATAATCTTAGTGTTTTTTATAGTGTGTCTGAATGATGACTCGATACAAAACGTACTAAAAGTTTCTTTACTGTAGTTCCCCTTACTTTGATGAAATATATGTTGTTAATTCATTTTATAAATAGCTCGCACACTTTGTTTTACTTGGTTTTTTGGTTGGCATTTGTCCGTAAAAATCATACCACCAATCTTTAGTTAATGTGGAAAAATACATGTAATAATTTGCGGGTATAATGAAGTAACTTTTACTGTACTATTTTTGTCTATGAAATATGAAATACAAAGTAAATTGTACATTTCTGTACCTCACTTATGGCAGTTAGTTATAAATAAATATTAAATTATGTCACTATTTCAGACAGTCATTTGTTTTAAAAATAAATATATATTTAAATATGTAAATACATAAATATTGATTAAGACCTGTGTATGTTCAAATCCCATGACGGTGGTTTTGGGCACATGAAGATAATTTAAAAAGTGGTAACTACTCCCAAGAAGCTGCAGGATTAGGCAGAAATTATTTTAAGTGTGACCATGAAGTATTTTTTTACAGTATATTTTCACAGACCATTTTAAAGCCAATGATAGATTCTAAAGCTACTCTGACTTTTAGAGATACAGGATTGTGGGTTTTCTATAGTATGGTGGCCAGGATCAATCATATTGTGCTTTTTAATTGGGCAGTTTATGTATTGGCTCAAAATTTCATTCTCAGATACCTTTTTTGAAATGTGCAAGGGAAATCTGTAAGACGATAATTCATCAGTGTGTAAATTTGTTACACTAACCCAGCTTGGAAATGTGAGATGACTCTTGACCCCACTGTACAAATGAGGTTTGCATCCTGGGCTTCCACAGTTTGATTAGTCAGACTGTGCCCACGTTTCCTTTCTGAGTTAGTTATTGGAATCTCAAGTGGTGGATAGTACAAACAGCACGAGAACGCATCCCTCCCTTATAGGGCAGTGCTATGCTTGAACCCATGACTTGTTTTCTGTGGGTCAAGTTCTCCCACACTTGATTTATTAACATGAATTGTTCTTCAGTTCTTGACATGTAGATAATGAAGTTAAGTTTGTGTGCTACATTTCATTGTCAATTTAACTTCTATGTCCCTCATACATGGTAGTATTTATTTTCTGTGTTGTACTTTATATATAATATGCCTTCAGTATATGCTTATCAATTAGAGTTTGAATTTTTGCTTATGCATATAGAATGGCTACTTGAGGATTTGTTTTTAGGCTATCAGAAGAAATTTTTTCGCTGTAATACTTTCCTTGCTTTGACTAAAATAAGCAAAACTCCTTTTATACACAGATGTATTTTAATTCAGCAGCTGCCTTCTTACACATTTTTATTTTAAACACATTTTGGCTAAATCAGAAATCCAAATGCAAAATACAGTACAGAGGAATATCACATGTATTTATGGCCCTCTCTGGAGGACTGAGGAATAGATAACATTCATTCAGTTGTGGCTAGTTTCCAAACTTGACAGTCGTTATTCAATACATTTCAATAATATAACTTTAGAACGTATTTTTCATTGTGTTTGACTGGTTTGAAGGCCACTGGACAGGAAAAAAAATACTAAATGTGAATAAAGACTAAAGCATTTTGGCATGAGTCTTGATAAATGATAAAGGAAATAATTTCTCTCTTCCTCTCCCTCCTGCCCTTCTGTACTGAGACATGTCACAGCTGGAAACGCAGCTTGGTTGTGACATGCCTTTCACCTCCCTGAGAGGTGGTGCCACGTGTCAACAAATTCTGAAGCCTCAACTGAAGTGTTGCAGCATCTTGGTCAGGTGTACAGAATTTTGAGCCTCTGTAAATTTCGTTATTGAAATAGTAGTGAGTAATACGGAATGGACCTGCAAGAAATAGCTGCAGACCTTTGCTTTTGAGTAAAAAGTATTCATCTGATGTCTTTGGTATTCTTATTTTATTGGGAGGAATCTCAATTATTCTAAGATGCTTTTTGCCCTCCTCTACGTAATTTTCATGAATAAAATTCTACTTGAAGGGAAGCATTCTTGTCTCTTCTAAGAGTCGTTTTATTTTCAAAATATATTCCATGGGAGTGATAGGGTCTACCTAATGCAAGAGTATAGAGGTTTAACAGTGTGGCTAAGAGATATTTGGTCTGTTCTGTTTCCCATAATACTCAAGTAATATGAAATATGGCTGCTTATAAGAATGTTCATATTCATTATGCAGCTTTCTCCCTTATCCATCTATGTTAAGTGACAGTTGTGAACAGACAGAGTTGTGGACCTAGTATTCGGCAAATGGGCATGCCTTTCTTCTGTTGTTGGTTTTGTTTGAGTTCTTATCAGATGCTCTTGTTATCTAACTCTGATTGGGGAGCAATCAAACAATATTTTGGACAATATAACCCATGTATCTGCTTGGTGATGTTCACCTAATGTTGGTTGAGTGACTCTGACCTCTCAGACACTTTCATAAAATGGGATGATATGAGACTGTCTTGAGGACCAGCTTAAATATGAAGTAATGGAGGCTTCTCATAGTAGGACATTTAAAAAGATTAGTGTTTTTAAATTATTCACTACAATATCAGATATTAAAATGCTTCCTTAATTATCTTTTTTCTATTCATGATTTTTAATTTTTGAGAGTTATCTCAGTAGTGTAAATCTAAACCTATCAGTTCTCTACGAATATTGCAAAACAAAAGAGCTTTTGAGTGCCTGCTCTCTGCTGAATTTCATGGGTTACAAGAAAGGATAAAATTCATGGTACTTGACATTAAAGAGCTTATAATCCAATCTGCTTACCTTCTTAACTATCTTTATTGTTGCTGTTGTTTTTACTTAGCTTTTATTCTATAGGAAAAGTGAGAAGAGGATCCCAGTTTTGATAATGGAATGATTCAGCAAATATTTATTCAGCATGATATGCCAATACCTGCTAAGTGTTAGGAATGTAGAGATGAATGAGATCTCAGAGACCACTAGGGAAGCAGACACGAGGAGGGTTGTCGATCATGTGTTGTGGCTGATCAGGGGATAGAGAGATGCACATGTGTTATGGGAAGAGAGTGGAAAGAAATCTACCTTAATCTTGAAGTAACTTTCCTGCCTACTTGTTTCCTAAAGGGTAATGGATAAAATCCAGCAATATTTAAGTGGTAAAATTGGCAGAATTGTTTATAGAATGAATATGAGGCATGAGGCGGGGAATGAAGGATGTGTCCTCGGTTCCTAATTTCATCAAATGGGTTCATAGTCCCGCCATCAACTGATTATGACACTCAAGTAAGTAGCTGCAGTGGATGCAAATATAGGACTATGAGTTATAAGCAGTTCCTGCTTAAAGGACTTTTTAGTTTAATGGTTCAGATAAGTACACAGAATAAGGTAAGTTCTAGAAGAAACAGTTACTTTTTAAAAAACATTGAATAGTTTAGAAGACAAAGCCATAACATGATTTGCTATCAAGAAAGCATTTATCTCTATCAAGAAAGCATAGCCAACCACGCTCATTGGTTTCCTTTAAATTTGGGACCCCTAAGCACTAGGGGGCCTTCAGTGGGTCCTGCCATCTGGTTCACTCCCCCTGTCTCTTCAAACTGCCGGTCAGTCCTCTCATTACTTACTGTCAGCTGATGACCTTCTTACTTCACTGAGAAAATGAATGTATTCAGGAGGAACATGCCCTCTCTCCCACCACTAACCTTGCCAGTCTGTCTGCATCTATCCTCTCATGCCCTGCCTTCCCACCTGTTAATACGGGGGAGCTAGTTTGCCCTTGTCAAGGCAACCCGCCACGTGTGCTTTTAATCCTACCTTAGCCTGCTCTTTGTGTCGTTGTCCTCTCTATTCTGTCACATCGATGGTTTTCTCTCTACCTGACTGGATTATTCCCACAAATATAATCAAACTCTAGTATCTTCCATCCTAAAAACAAAACAGACTCCCTTGACCCAACATTCCTGTCCAATTATCCCTTCTCCCATTTATCTATACCCCTATGCAGCCAAACTCATTAAAGTTGTCTGTGTTGTGTGAGTTCACCTCCTATCTCCCTGTCCTCTCCTGTACCCCTTCTAATTGGGCTTCATCCCTAACTCTCAGTCCTTGTCAAGTGTGTTAGTGATTTCCATGTTGCCAGCTTTAGTGGTCAGGTCCCAATCCTCACATCACTTGATCTATCAGAAGCAATTGCACGGATCACTTTCTTCCTCCTTTAAGCACTTTGGTCATTTGGCATCTAGGATGTTACCTCCTCGTGGTTCTCCTCCTACCTCACTGGTCACTCCTTGCGGTGCCTTTGTGCTGCTGCCTCGTGCATCTTCTCTCGAACTGTTGGCGGACTCAAGGCTTCATCTTTGGATTGCTCCTCTCTGTCTCTGTGTGTGTGTGTGTGTGTGTGTGTCTCTGTGTCTCTCTGTGTCTTTTGTCTGCATATTCTCATGTCTTGTGTAATTTGCTGAGGACTCCAATGTTACCTGGAGTTCTTTTCTTAGCCTCTAGACCTGTATTTCCAGCTGCCTACTAAACATCTCACAACCTAAACGAAACTCTGTGTCCACTGCAGTGTAACCCATAAATGCACACGCCCTCACGTTACTCCCAGTCTGCCCTCCTCTTCTCAGTCTAATGGCACCTCTGTGATTCTCCTTGTTTACACCAAGACTTTGACTGCTCTTTCGCTCACAACCCACATTAAAATGTCAGTAAGTCTTGTCAGCCGTTCCTTGTAAGTGGATCGAGGATCAGACCCCTCCTCTCCTCTTCCACCTGTTCTCGCCTGGGGGTCCTTTCCTCACACAGCACCCAGAGCTTCACTCTTAAAGTACAGGCCCTTATTACTGCTCCTTCGCCTCAAGCCCTGCAGTGACTTCTCATCTCCGTCTGCCTGATGTACCCCGATCAGCAAGGCCCCATCTGGACTTGGCTCCTTGTTGGCTTTTCCTCTCTTCTTCCTTCACTCTGTTCTTTTACACGCTGTAGAAAAGAGTTAGGATCAAGGATTCTAACATGGCAGGATGGAGGCTGCTGTCATTAGAGGGGCCTGAGTGCAAGGTGGGCTGTTTGCTGGCATGTGGGGACCTGGCACTTGAAGCTTTTCTTCCATTTCCTAACTGATCAGGTGGTTCACTGTGCTGAAATTGTTTGCACAAACAACGTGATTGATGGTGAACACCCGCTTTCCTTCTGGGAGTCTGGGATTTCAGTACATGGAAGGTAGAGGGGGCGTACAGGACCAACTCCCAGTATAAACCTTGAGTGCTGAGTTTCTCATAGCTTTCCTGGGCAAAAATATTTCTGGAGGAAGGAGGACACCTGGTGTGACCCTCACGGGCGGGAGGGAGCCTGAGGAGCTCTGTGCACAGAATTCCCAGGACTTGGCCTGTGTCTTTCCCTTGCTGGTCCTCCATGGATCCTTTTGGTGTGATAAGCCTTAACTAAGAGTACAGCTGTATACCGCATCCTGTGAGTCCTTCTAGTGGATCACTGAATGAGCGGGTTGTCTCGGGGACCCCAAAACACACCCCAAACAAATTTTGCCTCAGAATCTCTATGTTCACCTCCATCCCGGCACTCTTTCTTCACCTGTAGTTTTGTCGTGTCATTCTTCATCACCTTGTGCAGTATTTATTGACTGATGGATTGCTTGTCTACCCCTACTAGGTTATAAGTGTTTGAAGTTTTTATTCATTGCTCTGTTTTGTTCATTGCTCTGCCTCTAATGTCTGGAACAGTGCTGGCGTATAGCAGTGGTTCAGGATGTAACTGTTGAATGACGACTGTATGAAGGAAAGCACTGGCATTTGCAATGGGTACTGAAGGAGGGCAGTGTAGGATTTTAGCAAAGAAGAAAAGAGGGCATTACAGTGTAAGTGATAGGGTAAGGAAATGATGGACTTAACGTTGGGGTGGGTTTTTTTTGTGTGTGTGTGTGAGGAGGTTAGCCCTGAGTTAACATCCTTTGCCAATCCTCCTCTTTTTGCTGAGGAAGGTTGGCCCTGGGCTAACATCTGTGCCCATCTTCTTCTGCTTTATATGGGATGCCTACCACAGCATGGCTTGATGAGCAGTGCGTCAGTGCGCGCCCGGGATCCAAACCTGCGAACCCCAGGCCACTGAAACCCAGCATATGAACTTAACCACTACGTCACCGGGCCGGCCCCAAGGGGAGGGGATTTTTGCAAGAGTGAGTAGAATTGATTTTCTAGAGTAAGGTAAACAGTGAGAAGATGTGACTGGAAACATCATTATTTCAGGATTTGTCTATAAGACTTAGCAGTTTACTTGCAGCAACCCAGAATAAATGAGCGGTTTGTGTGCACTTGGCTCCATGTACCCAGGGGAAAGGCAGGTTATGACGTCCAGGGTGGTTGGAGCAGGTCAGACAGGCAGCATGTCAAGGAACCCCGTAATGTCTGGTCATCATTTGTGCCATTCGGCAGCACTGTGGAGCCAAGAGGGCTCTCCTCCTGTGAGGCCAGGGAAAGAGATGGGGCTCTCCATTCCAGGGATCCCAGACTTGTTGGTCAGCATCACCTGTGGGTTCAGACCATCTGTCATGAACAGGCTCTCAGCCCTGGCGAAGTGTTTAGGGCAGAAGAGTTGACTATACTAGTGTAACAATTATATTTCAGTACTAAGTTTAAAAACTAAAGATTGTGACAGTGCTAGGCAACTAGCTGGTTGTGGTAAAGGAAACTCGAGATGGAAACCAGATAATGGTGGTTGATATTGAGGTAACCATCTTCTGGGAGAGTGATGTTCAACTAAGTCTGATTAAGTTAGGGCGTGTGGGAGCAGGCAGCACGAATGAAGGCAGAAGGCTAGGAATGCTTACAAATGTACTTTCCCTCTCAATCTCAGTACTTTTCAGAGATTGGGCCAGGATGTAATTCATCCTCCATTGAGTGATCACTGTCTGGACTATAGAGGAGCTGCTATACTGAAAGAAATGATAAGTACTAGTGTGATTTTGGAAAGTCTTAATTGAGAAATGTGGCATTTAGTTTTCAAGGCATTGAGAAGCTATGCAGTATTTTTAAATGGTTTTGAAATTTAGCTTATTAAAAAATAAAACTTATTTTAGTTTTAATATGAAAGCACGTGGCTGTCACCATTATGTGGTTGAAAGAATACTACTAGGAAACTGCAGACCTGGCCTATAGCTCTGTTACCTGCTGTGTCTAGCCGTGTGGTCTTGCTGTTGCCATGTTTTGCCCTTCTGTTTATTTAAATGGGAGGGTTATGATGTACTGATCAGTGTGTACCTTGGTAGCGTCAGCTTACAGTCTATTTTTCTGTCTCTCATGTTAATGTATTTTCCAGAACTGACTCATAAGAAATTTAGAATAGTTAAAATACTTTAAAAAATCAGAAAGTGTTTGGGAGAAGTCACGTAATTGTCGTAGGAACCCAGTATGGAATGAGATGGGGACTGCAGTTGGCACTAAATTTAGCACAAAGCTTCTTGTCAGCAAAAGCACGCAGAAACACACATACAAATCTATTTGGCTACAGAATTTTTATTTTCTGATCTAAAGCTGCATCTTATTCACTGGTAGAGACAACTTTGTCTTATCATTCAGTACCAGAAGGGATTTGTTATTTGGGTTTTATGAGGTTGCTTTACTTTTGCCGAACTTACAAAAACTTCCTTCAGTGGGTCTGTTTGAGCTAAGGGGAATAAAATTGCCTTCAATGAAGGCCTTTCTCCAGGGCTCTCTGCTGATAGAAGTGTCTGCGTGTGGTTTTCTGGTTAGGTGGACTCTGGCAAGGCATAGAAAATCTACAGCAGAGAGAGCTCACCGTGCCCTTTAGACCATTCCCTGCTCTCTTTCTCGAAGCATTTTTTTTCCTTTGTCTCAGTAGTAATTTGTTGTACTTTCTTCAAGGTGGATCTCTCTGGCAGTTGGCTCAAGTGCTGAGTGTGTGGTGGTGATCGATGGAGCTCCATTTTCTTTAGAAACCATAGAGCGAGTTTTAAAAGTTAAAGAACTATCTTTATCCTTCTGTGGTCTGGGGAATACCAATCCCACATCTACTTCTGTGATGTTTATGTGGTGAAGATTGGGGGGGGGGCGGTTGGGTAGAGACATTTATCAATAATTTTAATATTTCCAAACAAAACAAAACACAAAATCTCTGTATCTGGTTGAATGTCTGATTTGCCTTTATTAGTACTTGGCATCCCAGCTCTACAAGTAGAGTGCCCTGAAGTGGAACGGAAAGATCGCGAGCACTCAGCATATGGTTGGGCGTTGGTGGGTCAGGTGAGCGGCGAGTTCATGGTTGCTGCCTCCAGAAGGCACTCCCCCGTCTGTGCTGAGAAATAGGGCAGACAAGACCATTTCCAAACTCCCCATATTCTGAGTGAAGTTTTGTTAGACTTTTTGTTTTGAGACAATTTCAATCTTACAGAAAAGTTGTGAGAACCATACAAAGAACTCCTGTATTTTCTTTGTCCGGAGACCCTATTCAGGTTTTCCACTCTTCCAGTAATTCCTTCGTAGCAAAAAGATCCCATCCTCAGTCCCTGGCAGCCATCTTTCTACTTTCTGTCTCTGCGAATTTGACTACTCTAGGTGTGTCATATAAGTGGAATCCTACAGTATTTGTCCTTTTGTGATTGGTTTATTTTACTTAGCATAATGTCTTCAAGGTTCATCCGTGTTGTCGCATGTGTCAGAATTTCCTTCCTTTTTAAGGCTGAATAATATTCCATTGTATGGATATAGCACATTTTTAATCCATTCATCCATCAATGGATTCTTGGTTTGCTCCTGCCTTTTGGCTCTCATGAATAATGCTGCTATGAACATGGGTGTGCAAATATCTATTTGAGATCCTGCTTTCAATTCTTTTGGGATATATCCAGGAGTGGAATTGCCAGATCATATGGTAATTTTATGTTTAATTTTGTGAGGAACTTCCATATTATTTTCTGGAGCGGTTGTAGCATTTTACATTCCCATCAGCAGTACACAAGGATTTCGTTTTCTCCACATCCTCGCCTACGCTTGATATTTCTGTTTTGACACTAGCCCCATCCTAGTGGGTGTCAGGTGGGGAGAGAGCCTATTTTAATTACATTGTCTTCTTTGTACTAGTATACCTCTTTGTTATTCTTTTTCTCTCACTATTTATTGGTTCCTTATATCTCGAACTTAAAAGTTCATTTGATGTTTTATTTTCATTTTTTTTATAGTTGGAAAGAAGGATATCGATTTGAAGGCTTATAATTGATGTTTATTACTTTAAATGACATTTTGATGATTTCAGGAAATTTCCTCTTTGGAGTAGCTGAATCATACTTTGAAAGGAAAAGAACCGTTAAAATAGAGCTCCTTTTGACTTTGTTAGAACTTGTTTAATGGAATTATTGGTTTTTTAGAAGCTTTATTCTTTTACCTTGAGTATTTAAGATATTACTAAAAAATTTTAAGTATTCTTGAAGGTCTATTAAATTCTTTCAATGTTAGATAATGGATTTAGTCTTCTATATGCATAATTAAGTTAGCTATTTGACAGCATTTGATTGCTTTGGATAAGATTTTTCTCCATTCTTTCTTAGGGTACCATGTGCGTTGAAGGCACTGGGATATGTGGGGACTCAGAGGTGGAATTCTTGGTTTCTAGCAGTGGTGCACTCACGTGCTCCTTTAAGTTGAAAGCTCTGTTTCTCTTGCTTCCTTTTACTCTCTGTTCTTATTCAAACCTTTACCACAGTCTTCAAGTTTCCAACCTGCTCTGTTTTTGTACGCCCCCCGACACACACACACACACACACACACACACTGCGTCCTCTCACAGACGGATGGGTGGACGCAGTCGTTTAGTTAGCAGTTACTTAGCTCTAGGCCTTTACTATATTCACCGCATGTGTCCTTGGCGTACTTGTGGGGGAGACAGAAAATTACACTTTTATTATTGAACGGGTTGTTGTGTTTCATGATGGAAATATGCACAGATGTTTTATCAGCGTATGCCCAGGAGGACGTCTGAATCATCTAAGAGTTGGAAGAGCCTTCTACGAGGAAGTGATGAGTTTCACTGAATCCGTGGCCCAATGGGAAGGGAGCAGTGACTGGGGACAGTGTTCCTGAGTCAGAGCGTCTCAGAAAAGGTAGATCTGCCTGATGGGAATAGGCCAGAGTTGGTGCCACATAATACAGTTCAAAAGCAAGGATTTTGAATTTCATTGTGATCGTTGTGATCGTTGTTTGAGATTGTAGGAAGTTGATATTAGTTTCAGCTTCCAGTACTGGAGACCAGTCTTCCTCAAAGAAAAAAAGGGAGAAAGAAAAAAGAAGTGTAAGGGGGACTGGCCTGGTGGCGCAGCGGTGAAGTGTGCGCACTCCGCTGCAGTGGCCTGGGGTTCACCGGTTCGGATCCTGGGCGTGCACCGATGCACCGCCTGTCAAGCCATGCTGTGGCGGCATCCCATATAAAGTGGAGGAAGATGGGCACGGATGTTAGCCCAGGGCCAGTCTTCCTCAGCAAAAAAGAGGAGGATTGGCGTTGGATGTTAGCTCAGGGCTAGTGCTCCTCACAAAAAAAAAAAAAGAAGTGTAAGAAAGGCCAAGCAGCAATGTAGCTGTAAAGGGGTTCATTTTCTCACATAAAGGTGTGCACAGGCAGGCAGTGTGGCTGACAGAGCTGCTCCATGTGGTGCCACAGCCCAGCTCCTCTATCTCAGCCTATGGTTCCACAGGGGCTCCCTCCCGAGACGGCTGCGGTCCAGTGAGCTCCATGGGTCTTCAGCCTGAGAAGAGGCAGGAAAGGAGGCAGGTGAGGTGAGCCCTCTCTGCTGAGACACTGTTGAAAGAGCCTTCCAGAAGCCCTACGTGCTCAGTCTCATTGGCCTGATTTTACTCACTCGCCCACACACTGGCTCTGAGGGTTCGGGGAAGTGTGGCTTTTATTCCAGGAGCTCTGTGAGCTGCTGTTACCAAGAAGGGACTGATGGGAGGCACAGTGACGAGGCGATCCCAGTGGGAAGTGATGAGAAACTCTGCCTACTGCACGTCGGCCATCTCTTCATGTCCCCCTTGCTTGCCCCGGCCTCCATGGGGGGCAGCTGGTAGCCTTCTTCCTGCCTCCTGGTCGCCTTTTGCTGCAGTGCTTATCCCATCTTTCTGGCCTCTCTGCTGTCATTACCGCTCTGCTGGCTCCTTCCCTTCAATATGTAAATCTTGTTCAAATCTCGTGTCTTTTAAAAAAAACCTCGTCTTCAGTGGCTCTCCCTTTCGTTCAGTGCTTTGTTTCCTCTCTTTTCTCTCTGACATCCTTTTTGGAGAGGACAGTGTCCTCCCATCTACCTCTTCACCAGTCACCCACTGCTTGGCTCATCATAATCGAATCATAATGCTCAATGTTCTACTGAAACTTAATTTTACTGGGTCACTAGTGATGTCTCACCTGGTTTATGGGGTAGCTTCTGGCCACCTGCCTGATATCGTGTGGCCTCGAGCCCCGTGCATCACCCTGTGCGTGGGGACCTTTCCTTTGCCTTGGCTGCTACCCTACTCCTCGTGGTCTCTTATGCTGCCTCTGACAACCTCCCAGCCAGTCAGGACATGCATTTCACACCGGGATTGCCAATGCACAGGAGTATGGTAGGTGGTATGGAAATACTTGATAAGTCTCAGGTGAGCATCGGAGGATCTTCTCATGGGGAGATGATACTTGAACTCTGAGTATCTGTACACCAGGTACTTCCTTAGACAGCCCTAAGACGTGGGTATGACTTCACCTGCTGCTAGATGAAGATAGCGAGGCTCAGAGAGGTGAAGTACCATTCCAGGACCCACGCTGCAGGGTAGAGATGAGATGTTTGAGCCTGCGTCTGTGTGATTATACATGCGCTTTACTCCTCCAAGGTGGGTAAGACAGTCAGATTTATTTTAAAAAGATCAAGCTTGTGTTGATTTTGACATTGTCTCTACTATAGGTGAAGGGAGAAAAGAACCTTAGAGAGTATCTATATCAGGAAGATACTGCCTGTAGGTATAAAATATGATTTTTATTCAAGTTGATTTCAGATATGATGAAATCACTGAAATTGTAGTAGGAAGAAAAAAAAAATCTCTGGGGAAACCATTTAGAATTTTCAATTTTGCAGTTGATGTAGATTTCACTTAGCGTATCTCCTTCTGAACCTTCATTAATAATAACATGTATGTGTTACCATAGTTGAGAGGATTGTTTTCTTTTTAACCTATAACTTTCATATATATATTTATATACGTTATATATATTTGTATATAATATATATGTTATATTTATGTGCATATGTGTAATGTATACATATATCCACATTTACTGTTATATATATTTATATGTTATATATATAATTATATATACACACATATATATAAGAACTATCTATTTTTTCCACAAAACTATCATGTACTTTTGAAGTAATATCTGAAAATTTGCCATTTTTGTTAACTAACACTAGAAAAGGAATCATTGGGGTTGAGTGGAGAGAAAGTAAGAAAAGATAATAAGGCAGGAAGAAGAGAATTATTCTTTTAAACTTATAGCCTGGGGAATAGAAAGAGCCTCAGGGTAACATTTCACAGCTTGTGTAAACTATATTTAATTTTTATGTAATACAACATCCCATTGCAAAGCCTGCCTCAGGGAACCTCATGTTCTGAAGTGTTGCTGGGGAGGTTTGCCACCCTGCGCCAAGGTAATGCTACCCTAGTGGTCGTCCATGATCGTGGAGCACAGGCTTTCCTCATATTTGCTGTTCCTGCAGGATAATTTGGGCATTTTAAAGCCACTGGAAGCATGAGGAAGCTAACTAAATTTTATTCTAGCAGTTATATTAAGACGTTTCAAGGAGTCAAAAAGAACACCTCTGAATAGATTATGTAACGCTGAACCCAAACATGGTGCACATTCTAACCAGAGATGGAATAGCACCAGTGACTCAAGGGAGGGCTTTCCTGAAAAATCTAAGCTGAGTTTATCAGACTTCAGCATATATACTTTCTCTCCTTGTTCAGGAGGAGTGCAGTAGAAAACCCGATTAACCCTACGATGTAGGCGAAGCTCTTTAAAGCAGCTTGCAAATTGAGATCACCGAACCCCCTTGCAATATAGATAAAATTGTCCCGGCTGGTTTAGTAACTATTCTCTAGTTCTGTTTAGTTTCTCTTCCTATGGGCCTTGTTGCAGGCATGACCCATTCCTTTATTTCTTAGCAACTTTATGTCTGGAAAATGGAGTGATTTGGGTGTGAAGAAATCTCTAACTCCCTCGTTTTTTTTTGCTTCTCCCCTCTTCTGAGCACCTGGGGGAACAAGTTAGGATAGTGGTCCTTGAGAACTCCTATCAAAGCTATACTGTCTAGCATATTCTCTTATCAGCATTTCTGTCTAGAAATAACCCCTGACTGGATTAACAGTGCCACCTTCAGAAGGTCTTTGCATTGCCATGTCTGGAGGATATACTTCATATTTACATAGAGCAAACAAAATACAGAATACTTCTAGACAAAGCCATTCAGATGTCTCTGATGGTCTTGTACATTAACATACAAGTGGCACGCCTTTCTCTCTCACATAAGCCAGACTGCAGGTACAGGGTGATAGACAGTTGAGGGACATGGGTGAAAATAGAACTCAACTTTTTTCAGACCTTAGGAAGAGTAAAAATAGACTGCCTAGCTCACAGGGCTACATACAGCTGCCTTTTTACTGTGAGACACTTTCTAGAGTTGACAGTTGACCAGTACGACTTTGGCTTTGACTGGCCTTAGGAATGAACATGATTTTCTGCCTTTTTAAAAATTGCGTTACCTCTTAGATTCCTGACAGTAACCCTGCTGAGTAGTTGGGGGTGGTGACTTCCCTAGATATCTTTTTCTCCTGTAATTGCAGAGAAGGGGTGAGTTGCCCCTTCTGTTGACTGTATTGGCCTTGAAGGCTTCCCCTGAGAGCAGTCTTCAGTCCTGTGCCTTGTTCAGGGGCTCTGTGGGAGGCAGCATAGGACTCCTTTCAGTTCACAGTCCTTTTCCTGATCTGGAAACAGCTACCAGAACATACTCTGATTGTCTAGAACTCACCTGCACAGCTCTGCGCCCACTGCACACATCTGACTGTATAATCACAGTGGGATACTCCCTCAGTCGTCTGAGCCATGATTTTCTCTCATTTCGCTTGTCTCTCACTATTGAGAGGAAAGATAATTCAATTCACTAACCATTGCTTGAGGTGCTCTGTGGCCCACGGTTCAGCGTTAACTGCTGTGGCAAGATGTATGGTGGGGTGAACTGGTTCCTGGCTGGTGTGGGTTTACAGTTTAGATAGAAGTAGACACGCTTCAGTATACTGTGTGCCTGATGGGACAGGTGCCACAGTATGGCATAACCGGTGCCCATGGTGGCAGAGTAGGGGAGAAGAACTGCTGCGCGAGGGCATGGGGAAGACTTTCTGTAAGTCTAGGATTTTATTTGTTGAAGATAAACAAGTGAATTCCTGGTAGAAGGAAAATTTTGGGTGAATGTGTTTGTATCTTGAACCAAGGGGTAGTGGTGTTTGTGTTTTGAAAAGAGGGAAAATGTATCTGGAGATGACCTTACGTAGATTTTCAAGCAAGAATAGGAATTTATAAATTTATGCAGCCAATATTCAGTTACTCTGGTGCTAAGTCAGTGCCAGTCACATTAGGAAATAAAACTATAAAATGAAAATGATATGGATTCCACTGTCAGGAAGCTGACGTTCTAGTGGACAGGTGATATCAGTGCAAAAATCCTGATAGCCTAGGTGGAAGTACAGATCGCATCATGGTAGAGGAGTTTTGTTGCAGCTGAATTTACAGCAGGTTTTGTGGAAGAGATGGTGGAGAAGGGGTGGTTCTAGGCTAAGGGATCTTTGTGAGAAAAAATAGAGGCAGGAAATGAGCACATCAGTAGAAATCTGTTTCCGGAAGCTTAATGAGACCCAGTATTATTATATAAGGGGTTCTTTAAGAAGTTTGAAATGAAGGGAAGGAAAAAATAGGTTACAAACTAGAGGAAGAAAATATTTAGTCACACGCATTTACTTGGAGGCTTTGAGTGTCAAACTTTAGAGACCGACTTAGAGTCTCCCCCATTCTTCAGCATCCTCCCAATCACAGCATTCCCCACCTTGCAGACCCTCCTTCTGCCCCCTCCCCTTTCTCTGTAGGGTACAGAGCAACTACACTTGATTTGCCAGTTTAAAACCTCCCGCTATGCTTTCTTCTCTCTCTTGGTGTCACGGCCAGACTCTGCCACGTTTGCTAGGTCTGACGTGTGTGCACTCCTGCCTTAGAAGGCAGCTCTCTGGACACGTTTGGGGAACCCTTAAGTGAGCCCTGCTCGCCCTGTGCTGCACTGCTGCTTTCCTTTGGCTGGCCCTGGTCCACGTCTGGCCTGTGCTTTGTCTACAGCTTCCCAATGTCCGGTGTAACTTAGGCAGGAGAGTTCGTGCCTCAATTTCCAGCTGTTGTCAGAATTTTTACCAACCTCTCTCACTATTTGGTGAATAAACGATCTGAGTTATAGTAAAAATAACTGTCATTTCTTGAGAGTGTACAAAGGCCAACCTTACTGTATCAGGCACTGTGAGGGGCATCTGATTATCACCATCTGTGTCTCAGAGTGCAGTAACCGTGGCTTGAAGAGATAAGTAATGTACTCAGAGCCCCATGGCTAGTAGGTGGTTACTCTGCATTGATCACACACCAGGCCCGCTTCTACTGGGCACAGCTCTTCATCTAGGATCCCAGAACAGTATCAAGGGCTTGCCTTCAGAACTATTTGTTTGCTCATCTAGACTCCTTCTGGTCGTCACTCAGACTATTTTTTTCTTAGAACCTACATCTGACCAAAGACTTATAATGCTAATGGCTCCTTATTCAGGTGGTGAGTCTGACTCTCACCTAGGTCTACTGCTTCTGTGGTCCAGAATCTACTTGTGTAAGTCAGGAGGACTCATCCTGTGCAAGATCACCATTTGTTCTGACATTAACTCCTGAGCAAGTTCATTCACGAACCCATACACTGCACACCGTTGCCAAGGATACTTACCTTATGTATAAGTGGGAGTAGTCTCTTCTGCCTCTGTGTCACTCATTTCTTCTGATTTGATGGTTCTTGTTAGCAGCCCAGTGTTCCTTTCTCTCACCTTTAAATTAGCAGACCTCTCTACCCTCAGCCGACCCCTCTTAGCATCCTGTCGTTGATCTTTAAGCACGGAACCTTGCAGGCCAGTCTTCCTTACTGTGTGGAGCTTTAATAGGAGCACTTACTCATTCTGATCCATGTCACACTCCTCTTTTTCATAATATAGCAAAGTAACCTGCGATATCTCCTCTTCTAACATACCACAGCCATCGCCTTTCTCTCTGTCTCCTTCCCCTGCTCTCATCACCCTTAACACCAGTGTTATCAAAATGTGTTCTTGGTCACCTGCATCAGAGTCACTGGACAGTCTTCAATTAAAAAGGCAGATTCTCCGTATCCTCCCTAACTGCTGCCAAGTAGACATCTAGAGAATATCTGTTTTTAACAAGTTCTCCAAGGATTCTTAAGCAGAGTCCAGTTTGAGAACTCCTTTCTGGTTCTAGTGTTCTATGATCTGACATCCAGTAGAAGTGACTGTTTGGCCTTGAAGTCCTATAACATTCACAGCTCATCATTATTTACCATTAAAGATTCTTCCTGCTCTGTCGTTACTTTTTTTGAAGTTGATGGTGACCATGTTGTGGTTGTTTTACCACCTTTGGTAAATTTAACCACATCTGATATTTATCTGCATACTTACCGTATATACTCTACCTAAACTAAATAACAGTAGCATTTTTCTTTCTTTCTGGCTGTCTCCTCAGTACATGCTGGGCATAGCTCCTCCTTTGCCCACAGACGAGAGTTTCTCTAACAAATTCCCGGGTTTGCACTTGAGGTAGAAATGTGCTACTCCAAAAGGTTCTTCAGAAGTGGATTTAGAACATCTTTTCTAGAGGAGGTCATTTTCCTGATGATAATAGTTGAACAATAGATAATACAAGATATCTTATTTCCACGTATCCTTAACATGTCATTCAAGATAAACCTACAGTTAAATACTTTGAATGTGTATTTACACATGAAGAGCTGATAAATTGTCAATACGTGAACGTTTGCAGGAATTTTACTTGTCAAGTGGTTTTATCCTTTTCTGAAGTGAAATAAGCTCTATAGTATATCCTTTTTTTGGGCTTTACTATCTTTCAAGAGTCATGATATAAACCTGCTAGTATATTTTCATCCTAAAGAATGGAACAGTATAGAGAGAATTACAAACAAATTATCTCATTCAATGAGGCTTAGATTTTAAAAAATTTAATATTGGGTGTGGTGAAACTATAATGCCTATCAGTACAGGTAATGTACTGACATCTTGCATCTTGCGCATTATTGTTACGTTAAAGCAATTTAAGTTTCAATCACTTTTAATGCTTCAAAATTTGTTCTTTGTTAGGATGCTAAGAATAATGTAAGTTGATTAAAAGTTTTTGATGTTTCTTAATACCAGAAATTCAAATGTCCATTTTTGTTGAAGGGCATACTGAATTTTTTCTTTGTTGGAGTTTCAATTTTTTTCTTTGTGTAACTTTAAAAATTATTTCTTAAGGAAACTCAGTACTTTCTTTAAAGAAGTGTGGCTCAGTACATGAGGAAAATACGAAAAGAGTGAAAATGTTATGTGAATGGAACAATTGTGTTCTTTTAGTCCGGTCATGAAGCTTTTAATTCTACACTTGGGAACATGTCCAGATTTAAAGGCTCAGTGGCACTTTGCGAAGATATGTATTATTAAAACCTGTGTGTTTGTGCTAGTGTGGAGGGAGTTTTAAAAGGGCAGAGCATTCCTTACAGTTTTATTGCGTTGCGTTAGATTTATATTTTTAAACTTATTTGTTGTCAAAATTGAACATAAAGCCATCTCCTCACACATGCTTTTTTGCGCTAAATAATTAACTAGACACTTTTCCCCTTCTCTGACTGTATGATATCCTGAGTAAACTTGGAAAGAGTAACATTGCAAGGAAAGATATATCTGTATCTTGGAATATGCCTTAAGATGGCACAGTCAGTTAAAACATTGCGGCAGACTGTTTCATAGAAACCTATGGTTTCTAAGGTTTTGTTCAGTTTAATCTTGTTTATTATAATTTTAACATTTTTACTATCTTTATATCTTTGTAATCATTTTTCAAATCCCTGTTTGACCTCACAGAATTTCAAAATTGCATTCAATTTTTCCTTGTTTAAAGGTCTTAAAAAAAAACACTGTATCTCAACATTATAGTTGCATACAACTATAAACCTGATGTTTTATAGGCATCTTTACGTATTCTATCCCCTATTTTTGCTTTCTTTTCCCATAGAATGGCCTGGGTCAGGAGGGACAGCTAGCTGTGGTGACCCCTGGGTCATCTTTAGACTGAGCTGTTTCTTTTAGCGGTCCACGTCTCCTCGTATCATCCATGCTGCTTTTGCACCAGTGGTAGTCATCAGTATCACGTATTCTTCCTTCGGGTGACTACTCTTGTTGATGATTCTTTGTATTTGTTGAATTTCTAACCCTGTTCTTTCTAAATACTCAGACAAGTATGTTCCAGCTTCTGCTTCCTCTTGAGCCAGGTGCTCTTAAAATACATGCTTCCATTTCTGTACTTCATTCCATCTGCCATCCCGAGAACGTATCTTGTTTGTTAGGATAGGAGCCTGAGTAGACCCTGTTAAACAATGCTGCTTTGCGTATTACGCAGTGATGCCCACAGTTGTCGTCAGTGACCTGAGGAATTGCATGGCCCTGAGTGGCCTGCAAAGTTCAGTCCAAGAGTGGAGTCTGTGCGGGTTCTTCAGCTGGCACCGAGCTTGTCTGTATCTGCAAAGCATTGAGTGGGCTTCACTGCTTACAGGACATTTTGCTTTAATGGCACTGTGATCTTGTTTTTCTTTTTTTTCCTTTTTTTAATATTTGCATTCTAACCTAAACAACAATGTTGAAAGTTCTTTTGAGGAAGATTTATAGCCTAATTGTTTTCACCTTCATGATCAGCTATTCAAAATCATTTTTTTAAAATTCGTGTACTTTGTTTTATCTTATTAAAGGTTGCTTTGCGTTGCTTTGTTTTAGTTATTTTAATTCAAAATAATTGGCATTGAGCACTAATAGAGGTATTAAACATATGAATACACTATCCATACTGGGATTTCTTGCTCAGTGAGCCAGATTAGTACATGTTGGGCTATTTGGTTTAAACTAGGTTGTTTGTTTCAAATACTTTTTGTCTGATTTTACAATGTGCATCTTCTCTTAGAGGCTTTTATCTGTAATTTCAACTATTTTGGTCATCTTTTTTTTTCAATCTTGATTATCTAAGAGTTAACTATTTTTAGGTGTTGATAATTTTTGCATGTCTGTTTCTAATGTTGTTAACTTCACTATATTGAGTACATTCTTTAAAAAGATGGACTTCAGAAAGAACATAGATAAAACTTAAATTTTGTTTTTCTTTTTTGGAAGCAGCTATTGCTTGGGAAGCATATTAAAACTTTCAATGAAAATAACCAGGGCAATTTATTGTGGATTTAATGTATTTATAGTTTCATGTATCATGCTGATAAATGTAATTCAGGGTTAATTGTAGATTGGACTTTTCTTTGTTAATATATTTACAAGTAATTTCACTGGGACACGTGTATTTGCAGGTAATTTCACTGGGACACGTGTATTTGCAGGGAAAACAGTTGCCCTTACCCATTCAAAATTGCTAGAATAGTTAACCACTGGAACATAATGTATCAATCTGGGTTCTCCCAGAGAAACAGAGTAGATTGGATACACACACACCCACACCCAGACCCCCGCCCCCACCCCCACTAGAGATTTATTACAAAGAATTGTAATGCAGTTTTGGGGCTGGCTGAACAAGTGGGAAATCTGAAGGTCAGTTTGAAACACTCTAGCAGGAGCAGAAGTTACAGTCCACAGTCCAAATTTCTTCTTCCTCAGGGAAACCTCAGTTCTGCTCTTAAAGCCTTTCAGCTGATTGGATGAGGCCCACCAGATTACAGTTATCACATCTACAAAATACCTTCATGGCAACACCTAGGTGAGTGTTTGATTGAATAACTGGGGACTGTAGCCTTACTAAGCTGACACATAAAACTGTCATCCATAGAAAAATATGTTTCCAGTTGTTAACCAGTGTAGATATGTACCCCCACTGTAAATACCTAAAAACTCTGTGTGTATATTGAAAGGGCACATTGGTGAAGTCTGTATCAAGAAATTATGGATCTTAGTACTAAATTGGGCAATAAAAGAGAGAGTAGATAATGACATCATTTGCAGTGGTATTTCCTTATGAATATCAGGAATATGCAGGAAACAGGAAACACTGCAGAATGTGTAAGTGAGTGAGGAGACTTGAGGAAGGAAGAGAAGAGTTTGTTTTTGGCCAATTGAATTTCTTGTGGAAATTTAATATCCAATAGAAGATCATCTACTCTAGCATATTACAATAGGAAGGGATCTGAGATTCTAGACCAGTACTCTTATTTTAGAACTGTGCAGCAGGATGGTGAAAATATAAGACTTTTGGAAGATTCTCTTCTTTGATATACTTCTTCACGTGGCTTTCAGGACACTACACTTTCTTGGTCTTTCTTGTCCTTTACCTGTCACTCCTTCTCAGGTCTGTGTTGAGGATTTTGCCTCTTCTCCCCAAACGCTTAATGTTGAAGGGGTGCAGGCCTTTCCTTACCTCTTCTGTATCTGCGTCATTCTCTTGGAGGTCTCATCCAGCGTTGTGGCTGTAATTAGCATCCACAGCCAGCAACTCAAGTTTGTTTCTCCAGCCCAGATCTTGTTCCTGAGCTGCATACTCATATTTTCATCTACTGATTTATTAGACACTTGGATGTCTAATAGATGTCTCAAATTTAGCTTGTCCAAACAGAATGATTCGTCCCCACCTCACGCCCTCCCACCAAGTGCTTCCCTTGTAGACTTCTCTGTCTCAGTTGATGAAAAGTCCATCCTCTGTTTACATAAGCTATAAACTTCGGAGTCATCCTGGACCTCTCTCCATGTCTCACATCCGACATCCTACCCATGAGATTCAAAATACACTCAGAATTTGATCACTTTTCTTTCCAGCAGTCTTGGTCAAATGTATCATCATCTCATGTCTGAGTTACTCTAAGATCCTCCTAACTAATTCCTCCCTTCCCTCATGCAGTCTGTTCTCAGCATGCAAACACATTGATGCTGAAAGTCAGAACACATCACTCCTTTGCTCAGCACCTGACCCTGGTGCCTCATTTCTCTCAGAGCAAAGCCAGTGATCAGACCTTTGTTGTCACCTCTGAGGTCTAACCTTCTTACCACCCTCTCTCTCTTGCATTCTGCTCCAGCATGCTGGTCTCATTGCAAGGCATACCCCACTTACTGTCTTTGTACCGTCTGGATCTTTCTCTTGCCGCATTTCTCACGTAGTAATGTGCTGGAGCCAGCTCCTGCTAGGAGAGGTGATTGTTAAATTGTAAGGAATTTTGTGAACTGGTTGACAGCATTTTGGGAGCTTGAAGTAGTTGATAATTATATAATTATGTAATTTATGTTTTCTATTTATTGTCTGTGTCTACCCAAGTGCCTACAACAGTGCCTGGTGCATAGAAGGCCCTCAGTGAATAAATGAACTGAAAGGTCAGGGCTAATGATGTTAATTTTGAAGTTATTTTAAGGCTGCTATACTAGATATTGAAAAAGAAAGAAAGATTTTTTTTTTTTTTTTGGCGAGGAAGATTAGCCCTGAGCCAACATCCGATGCCAATCCTCCTCTTATTGCTGAGGAAGATTGGCCCTGGGCTAACATCCTTGCCTATCTTCTTCTACTTGATATGGGATGCAGCCACAGCATGGCTTGACAAGTGGTGCATCGGTCTGCGCCCAGGATCCGAACCTACGAACCCCGCCCCGCCGAAGCGGAGTGCATGAATTTAACTGCTACGCCACTGGGCCCTCCCAGATTTTTTTTTTAAAGCAACGTACTTGGGCCATGTGCGTAGATTTTGGGAAATTCAATGATGAAACTCATTGAAAGAGGTAGAGGCAATCTTCTAGGTTTCCTGGAGAGTCCAGTATGCAACATGTTACTTAAAAATCTACGGTCATTAGAAACTATGAGTTTATCATGCTATCTCACAAGTAACTTTTCACCCTATTGCTAAGGTCACAGTACTAAAATTGTGAACATTTTATTTTTACTCATGTAAATTTACTTTCTGGATTATAGTTTTGTATTACATAACTTGGGCAAAATTTATAGTTTTTATTCTTCATAGCCTACTCTTTTAGGGATTAGATTTTTAAAATCTATGTGTTGTTTTCACTCAGACATAGATGCATTAATAATTTTTGAAAAAGTTAAAGATTTTTCTTCCTTATATTGTATACTAAATTGTCAGCTCTTTAAGATCTTAGATTATTTTACTCATTATTGAATTACCTGTACCATGTAGCAAATGTGTTAGAAATGACAGGTGTCTAGTAAAAGTATCTTGAATTTAATTCAATAACCAATTTCATTTTTTCTGTATTGGTCCATAAATTTACAGCCTCTTTGAACTCCATTATAAACTTGTTACATGTGCTTTGTTGTCTTTCAAATAAATTATTTCATACTTGCTTATGTAAAAAAAGTACTCTATCCAAGATTTTTAAATTCTCAGTTATTAATGTATTTACATCTTTCTCATGATGATCTAGGACACTTAACTGCAGTAGTGATATTGTTCTTATTGATGTTTTCAGCAGCTTTTCCTTCTATGCTTACATTGTTCCTCTTTAGATCATTAGTATATCTTCTGAGAAACAGTGACCTCTTTTTGACCCATGTAGCTTTTCCCTAGTGATTTCTTTTAGTGTGATTCATTTCCATTCACTTTGACCTGTTGAGTGAGCTATTTAGACAAGTTTTGCTTATTATATATATATTGTTCTTTTTATTCTTCATTTGTACAATTTAATACTTACTCTTCATGGGTTCTGTAAATGTGCTTCTTCCATCCATCTACGGAGCTGAGATGGGACATAGTGATGCTTAAAAAATAACCTCTTGATGAATGACTGTATCAGGCTTATGTGTTTTATAATATTTTTGTTCTTGTAGTATTTTCTCTTAACTACCACTTTTTTGAGTACTTGCTGCTTTGTCTTCATTAGAAATTAACCCTCAGTTGAAGTAAGCCAAAGAGCTATATAAATAAAAAATATTAGTTCTAAATTTCATGTCTTTTTTGATAATTTTAATTAAATTAATCAGATCAATTTTTCATGAAGTTGAAAACGAAAATTGTATAATTTTCACTTTAACACAAACTTGATTCTATTAATTTTTAGCAGAGAGAGATATCCCCTCTGAGAACAAAATTAACAAGAGTATTTCTTACCCATTCATCTTTGCTTTTTTACTTGTTTAAAAATAATGAGTGGAAGACTATAGCAGCCCAGTGAAATTCCATTGTCCACACTCTTCATATGCACATAACTACAAAATCTGATTTTGTTTAATACTATGATTTATTCACAATCTCTATACTTATACCTACACTGGAGGGAATGAGATTGTGCACAGAGAATCCCAAAATCTTGCTTAGATTTATTTTTTCTTTTTCCATTGCCTAGATCTATGCTAGAACAGTTTAATAAATATTTATTGACTTTTTGAATGAGCATACAGATCTCTCCTCATAGGGTAACAGCAGCTCCTCGGAGGGATAAGCCTTGTTTTTTCATTTGTGTTTCTTTGTAATACCACGAATAGTAGATATAAAATAGCCTCAGTAAATGCCTGGAAAAAATATTGTCTTTTGTTAAATATACAGTTTAGCTTAAATATTAAATATAGTTCAGAAAAAGATTTCTAAGGTATTAAATATATACATAGAAGTGTCAAATTTCAGGAAAATTAAATTTAAAACAATTACACTGTAAGTCCCCTCAAATCTCAAGTGCTGGTCTAGAGCTTTTGTGACCTGGCCTGTTTACCTCTTGAGTCTTACCTTCGACTGCCTTCCTCCTCTCCCTGTTTGCTCCAGCCGTGCTGCCTTCTTTCATCTCCCTGACTGTGCCTTGCTTTCTCCAGCCTTCTCACATGGCTCAATTTTGCTCATTTTCTAGTGTCAGCTTCTCAGAAGCCTTCCCTGAGTTTCCACAGGTGCATGAAGTGCCCCTCCACGGGCTCTAGTGCTCCTGTGTCAGAACATTTCCCCTCAGTTTGCAAATTAAGTTTCTGTCTGGACTCTGGGTTCTTTAAGGCACAAATGATTTCTTCTTGTCCTTCTTAAAATATATGTTCATACTATTAACACAGACGAATATTTATGAGGAATGACTAAATTAGCTTGAATGATAACATTTATCTAATATTTATAATATTTATCTCATGGCTTTTGGAATAGTATGTGAAATTCTTACTTATATTCAACATATACCTCAAAAAGATATTTTAAGTAATGATAATATCTTTTATAAGAAATATTGAGAACAAAATCTGACATTTTTTCAAAAATTTTCAATTTATTAAAATATAAGTTTTAAAATGACAGATACGGGATCCTATCTGTAGAATCATCAAAATGGGAAACTATGAGAAGAAAAGATAAGAAAATGCTTTTTCAATGTCCTTGTTCTTCAGGAATCTCAAAGGGCCCAGAAGTGGTGCAGTTTTGAAAGTTAGTCAATAATGGATATTCAAAGTTAAATCTATCCTTGATGGTCTGCCCTAAATAAATTGTAGGGAGATCAGACTGAGACTAAGGGCACATGGTCACAAACTAATGATTGAAAAGCGAGTTCTGAAAGTGAAATACCAGAAGGAGGAAAAGCCAAGTGATCCTGATTGATGATTCTGGAGTGGAGCATGTGGCTCAGGCCATCTGTGACCCATATAAAGAGAGCAAGACACTCTGCTGCCTCCAGGGGGCCAAGCTCGGAAGGCTGCAAGAAGGGCAAACGAGACCCGGAGAGAGAGGAGCATTTTTACTTAATTTTAGTCAACCTTAAATCTGTTCCTTGTAACTTAAAATTTCTAACAATTGAAAGGAATTTAAGAGGTGTGAAATGATAGTGATGCTAAACTCTGCTCCTCGGGTTCGTGGTGTTGTAACTGTGTGTGAAATCAAGCAGCAGTGTTGGTTATTTACCAGGCAGTCTACTAAGAGATGTCTTTTACTCAAAACCAGGAATAAGGAGAGAGCAAGAACTAGTTTCTACAGCTTTTCGATTTGGAAAAGCATTATAAAAACATGATTTTCATCATGCAGTAAGGGATTAGCTTGCTTTTTTGTTCATTATAGTAAGGATTACTGATACAGCACGTCATATGAGAGGAAGAGTACCTTGTATTCTACTTAGTTTCCTTCATTTCTTAATTGTTTCTTTTTGTTTGATTTTTGCTGGCGTTCAAAAATGCGACAATTCTAGTTCATAATTTCATTGTATTTCCAAGTCACTTCAACAAGAGGAAATCATGGTATAACTAGAAGTTTAAGTGAGTCTTAAATTATTTTAAGAAAATTCGAAAATATACAATGAAGTTTTGTAAGAAAAAGATTGAATTTAAACAAAACAGCCCGAGTTAATTCTTCCAGAAGGTGTTATGTTGACTTAAGAGCCCTTTTACCATTATATTAGGAAAGTGAGTAGTAGCAGAGTGCAAGTAAATCCATTTATAAATGGGAAGAGACATAAAATTAATGGAATTAATTTCAAAGTAGTTGCACTACCAAGTTGATTTTTAAAATTGGTTATTAATACAGGAATAAAACCCACACACTTGGAAATGAGGTCCCAGACTGGCACAGGAACTGGTAAATGTAGCTGCTCAAAATCTAAGTAAAATAATTCCTTGAAAATTTGAATAAATACATATCAACTTGGCTGGTCTGCGACTTATGATGTTTAGGAAATTATCTAATGAATTTCATGAACCACTAGAAATTATTATTATTATTATTTTTAAAAATTTTATTTATTTATTTTTCCCCCAAAGCCCCAGTAGATAGTTGTATATCATAGTTGCACATCCTTCTAGTTGCTGTATGTGGGACGCGGCCTCAGCATGGCCAGAGAAGCGGTGCGTCAATGCACGCCCTGGATCCGAACCCGGACCGCCAGCAGCGGAGCGTGCACTTAACCGCTAAGCCACGGGGCTGGCCCTAGAAATTATTTTTGGAAGATGCTAGTGAATCAGAGGAGGAAAAATGAATGTTCAAAAAAATCCTATTGCCATCTTATAAATCTCAGGAAAACATAAGAATATGGTCATAGAATATTGATCTTCAGTAATTTTATGTCTAATAATTCCTAACAGCTTAAACTAGCACCAGCACAGATACAGTGGTGGGAGGCATCTCAGTGATAAACCCTTCAGTAGTTAAAACCTTTTTACAAGGCATCAATATTTTCCTTTAAATATTGAACACCTTTAGAGAATATAAAATAATTTTGTCTACAAAAATGGTTTACATAAAGTTTTTTGTTTGTACTATTAGAATTTTCTAAGAATGATCCTCTCAGGATGCTCTGTGGGGAGGTATCTAGGCTTCATAGACTAAATAACCGATTTCTTTTCTTTTGTAGTAGAGATTGAATTACATTTACACTTAATTTTCTATATTCCTTAGGAGGAAAAAATAAGCAAAATAACAAAAACAAAAAGAGAAAAGTGATGTTTTTCTCTGTAATCTTGAAGTATAAACAAGATTTATAGGACAATGCTTTGAGGAACAAGGCTTTGAACAATGTATATATGGGGCAAGATTTAACAGAAATCACAATTCCGATGTTACCTCTAGTTTTGTCACACTTCCTCTCTGATATCAGCCTCTACTTGTTTTTCTCCCCAGGCCTTAGTTGAAAAATACTTGGACTCATATGCTCTAAGACCTCTTCCCACTTCAAAACTGCAGTCCTTGAATTCTTAATTTCAATTCAGAAGCCCTGAGCTCAGCACTCATGAGGCTCCAGGTTTCCATGACTCTCACCAAAAATGAAAACCCCTATTGGTTTGCACTTTTTAAACTAACGACTTTTAAAAAAAATTCCCTCTTTTCTGTCTTAACAAACATGAGGACAAAACTGCCAGGGGAAATACAGGTGGAAGCATCTCCTCCTATAGCCTTCTCGTGTATTTTTAGCACAGCTTTGTCATATGGTTAATGAAGGAGAAAGTCGACAACGTGTATTGTATATGTCTGCTGTCAGCAAATTGCGATGTGTGACCATATTTTTTCCAGTCATTGAAGGGAGTCTCCCTGTCTGATATCTCTCAATTTAAAGAAAAAAAAGTTTTTTTTTCATTTAAAAATAATCATGTTTATTTTATGACATTTATAAAATGTAATAAAAGATTAGGAAACCCCACCACCTCTCACAATGACCTGTTTTTATTCTTCTCTTATATTGGGAATCTTTTTTCTATGTTGTACCTTTTTTTCTCCCATTTAAGATTTTTGTTTGTGTGTGCAGTGACTGGTTTTTTCAGCTAGACTTTTGATGAAGAAACTCTTTAATTTAGAAATGCCGTATCATCTTCTAGTTATAAATTCGTTTGTTTCTAAAAAAACATATCTACCTTAAAATGTGTATACATTATAGTGTGACAAACCTGAATTCATATAGGATTTTTCACCAACAGAAGTTGTTTTTTGAACTTACCAATTTAATTGAAATATGTCTGAAAACCAAGAAGAAAGCTTAATAGTGATCCGAATTGCAGAATGTTGAGAAGAACTTGGCTCTTGGGTTGTCATCATGCATATCGACTTTTTCAAGTACTAAGGAAGTTTATTGATGATTGGAAGTAAAGACAACACAGTCATTTGCAGGTGATACTTAATAGAAAGTTTTGCAATTCTTTGAAGTAAATTAAAATAACAACATCTTAGAAAGGTTTAGAAAAGTTGCAGGAAAATGAAGCCTAAAATAAGAAAGAAAAGTCACCTGTCTAAGTGCAGGAGTGCTGAAAGTTTCTCAGTTGGCTTTGGCCACAGACAACTTGGAGAAAGCACAATGCCATTTTTATTTTATAGGAAGTGTCATTGGTGACCATCATCTGTAAATGGGTTTTAAATTGGTTTTGGTGGCAATAGTGTGGACATTTTTCTCTGGTTTAAGTGCATTAGGACAACCCTCAACCCTATGCCTAGGAGTCCATATTTGGAACGCTGTTGGTTGGTTTTGCTGATGTGAACTTTGTGGATGAAACAGAGAATTGCCTTCTCTGGATCAGGTGGAAAATGAGCCCACATGAGGCTTGGTTCAGGTGGTTTGTGTGTGTGTGTGTATGCACGAGATATTTTCATGACAGGAAAAATGACGTGCTCAATTTCATTAATAGATGCTCAAGTTCAACTGTTGAATCAATAGTTTCAATGAACGTTGTATCCTCTGCTTCAGTTTTTTGTATAAGCTAGAAAATCGGAAAGTGTAACAAAGTAAAGAAATATAAATTTAGTAAAATATTTTATATTTTTATATTGCGTATCTCCAAGTCATAAAATTGTGATCACTAGAAAAACATCAGCAAGAGTTGTTTATCAGGCCAGTGACATCTTTTTTCTTTCTCCCACTCCTAAAACTGCATACTCTATTTATCGGGAGTGCTGCCCCTTTCCACTGCAGTAAGGTAGGAACATTTCTGACTGGAATTTATAAGACCTGATTTCTGTTTCCATATTTGCTGTTTACAAGCTGCGTCACCTTGACAAATCTCTTAACCATACTGGACCTTTGTTTTTGTAACGTGTACATGAATATTAGAGGTCTTCAGAGACTCAGTGTATTCTAGTATTGAAAATTATGCATCATACTAAACATGGGTTTGCAGTCACATATGACTTCAGTTGGATTCCTACAGAGACATTCTTGATTGACTTTGGGCACATTACTTTGCTTTTGTCATCGTAATTGTTCATCTTTAAATGTCCATCTCATGGAGGCCTCGTGAGAAGTAAATGATACCACATATGAAAGTTTCTGAGCATGTCTACTCTAAATGAGAAAGCATGTGTGTGTTCCTGGGCAGTAGTGGCGGGAGTGCTCAGATGGTGGGTGGGGGCAGTGGAGAGTGACGGGATGGCAGGTAGGGGTGGTGGGAGTGGTCAGTGGGTGAGTGGGGGCAGTGGGAGTGGTTGGACTTTGTGTGCTAAGGTTCTCCCTCTGCATCAGCGAGCAATGCAGAACGGTGGGGGTGCCATGGTCCCCAGGATGCCCACCCTCTGAAGTGTTCAGTACATCCCTAGATGCTACTGGGCACCTACCTCGATGGTCAGCATCCCAACTAGGTGGTCCTGAGCAAGAGACTATGGAGGTGCTCTGAAATCTTAGCATGTTTAGCATGTTTTCTGGGGGAAATGAGTGCTAATTTCCAAAGAGAGTAGTAATAAGAATGAAACATGCTGTTTGAACAAGCCGGTTCATAAGCTGTGGAATATTGAAAAGTTGGTTGTGTGGCATCTGGTTTCCATTTAGTGCATATAAGATAAGCTAACAAAACAGATTTTATTTTTACTGTTCTTGGCATATTTTATTAATGAGTAAGTAGCTTTGTCCCTAAAGAGGCTAATAATTATAGAAGAGAATCTTTAGGCATCAAGCAATACATTAAAATTAAAAGAAAAAATATCCATATTTATGAAATTATACCTGAAACTGTAGGATAAGTATTAGGTGAAATGGTACATTATTTCTTTGATAACATCTATTTTGTTAGAAGTTAAAGGATTTTTTTTAGTGAGTTTTTTATTTAAGTGAACACCACTTACTTTTTTTCACTCTTTTTTGCCGCTTTTACTTAAAGGTGCACATCTATTTTATTTGTGCATGTTAATGTTTTAGTCAAAACTTATCAAGATAAATTTTTTTAGAAACTCTTAATCTCATCTTTAAAGGATAGATTCCATTGTTACCCAATTTCCCTTTTCCTTTGAGTTGTTTCTTCCATAGTTCTTTAGATTTATTTCTTCTGAAACTCCAGGATATAGTTCCTAAGTTGATGTTCAAGACCCCATTTTAACTCCCTCTTCTCCGTATCTTCTGGCCAAGCAATCACTCTTTGTCCCCCCTTGTTTTCCCCACCTTCCGACATTGCAGTGCCTGTACCCCCCCAGGGTACATGGGCCTGATACCTGGTCTCGTGTATGAACTCAGGGAAGATTTTGACTTCGTTCAATGTATAAATAAGACTGAGTCTAAAACTTTATAATTCATACTTTCTTCGCTGGTTTCCATCCAAGGAAAGGCTGATACCTTCAGTTCCTTGAGGTTTCTGTTTATATGCCATTCTATCAGAAAGATCTTCTTCCCTGAGCACTCGACTAAAATAGCACCACCACCATCCCGGTTCCTCTTTCCTGCTTCATTTTTCTTCCTAGCACTTACCGCCATGTGACGCTTAGATATTTATCAATGATTCTCTCCTCCACCCTGTGAAGAGCCTGTGGATGAGAGCAGAGACTTGCTGTGTTTTGTCCACTGCTGTGCCTGGATTAGAGAGGGTCTGAAACCACATTTGGCTCTCAGTAAATATTTCCTGAATGCATAAGTGATTAGAATCCAAACTGTATTTCTGGATAGTAATTTAGAGGTCAGTAAAAACAATTCCCATGATAAGGATTCCACATGTCTGTCAACTCTTACTTAGGATATTGTTTGATTTGCGTGGAAAACTATGGTTCCTCCTATAAGATACATTTTGAAGAGAAATTTACATTTAGTAGGTGTTTACAATTATTTTTATAAACTCAGTTTATGACAATGATGTCTTAGTTGAACTGAATATTCAAATATTGTCTTTCCTCAAATATAGATTGTACAGTTGTCCCTGGGAGGTGTTTGCACTTCATGCCAGTATGATCTAGAAGACGTGTTAGTCTTTATCATGCTGTCTGCCTAGTCCTGCAGCTATTGATTTAAACCACAAGTTATTGACACGTTTCTTTCTTTTTTAACAAGCATAAAGTATATATTATAATAAAAATGTTACCTGATACAAAAAATTTAATTATATTCTTTTTATGATTAAGAGTCTGACAATTAGAGATATGTCCTAAATGGCTACATATTTATGTATTATGCTTATTATTATACATATTGAATTGGAATATTTCACATCATCATGGAAGTTTAGGAGTAAGATCCACCTGAGTGTGACCCAAAGGCAGTGATGTGAGGCTGCACAAGGTGTGGTGCATGGCAATTGGTCCTGGTGACCAAGATTAATGAAACTCAGATGGGTTTTAATTAGTGCAGCTGCAGTCATCAATTATCTACTGAACACAAATATTGTTATATTTGGGAAATTCTTGATTTATTTTATTCCACTGGCCAGCAGATTTAGATGAATGAGTTCTCATCATAAACATTCTGAGAAAAATCGCCGGAGGCCACAGTTTATTATTTAGGACACAATCAGCAAGAGTGAACAATACAGAACAAAACGTTGTAAAGTGCTCTCAGCATTAATTTGGAAATTTTGCTGAAATGTTTGACTTGTACAGGTTGTGAGAAACATTAGGGCGTCTTGAACAAAATTCAGAGCAGTCTGTCAGGAAGAGAACGTGCAACTGTTTGGTCCAGAAGATGATCTGTAACAGATGTCAGTGCGCGTGCGCTTCAGACAGGTCCAGACACGCTGCCGTCTTCACAGAGTGTCCTTAAGCGCACACTTGAGCAGGAGAATGGACGGGTACCTGTAGTGTCAGAGAACAGGAGAACCAGCACTTTCTGAGCATAAAAAAACTGTGCTCATCCATATACCTGTATGTATACTCACACACGTTTGTTGTGGGTTTTAATTTTTTGAGTAATTTTTGAAATTTTCAGACTTGATTTAAACAGGTATAAGAAAATATATATAACTTCTGAGAGGAGAGTATATTGTATATAATTACTCATTTTATATTGGCAACAGATGTATCAAACTAAGATAACTTAAACATTTCTTAGCTAAATTTGGAGCAAAATCTGGAATTATTATTAGAATGAAAAGTATTTTTGAAGTTCATGTAAATTTTGTGTATGGAATATAATAGTAGTATTTCTGAACAGTTTCTCAGACTTTCTAATTTAATCTCCTAAACTCTAATTTAGTGAGACTGCCTAATATAGAGTTTTGTTAGTAATAGGTAAACATCAAACATAATTTCATTTTTTTGCTTTCTCACAGTATGAAATCTCTGTCAAATTCTTATTAGCAGAGTAGGACAGAGAAAGAAGTGAATTTGACTTAGATCCTTGTCTAAATTACAGAGTATAATGTGGTGGCCAGGATAGCTCTTCTGAAGAATGGGTTGTAAGTCTTAACCAAGGCCTTATAACAAATCAATTGCCAATAATTTTTTAAGGTCTTATGGCATGGTATTCAATTTATGTGAGCATAGGAGTATTTCACATCTGAAATACATTCATTAAAATTTTATGGATCTTGTATTATGTATAAGATTTCTGTTTCTTGTATAACAATTTCATGATCAACTTATAGTTTAATGGGTTAGTCAAATTTATTAGTATCACAATTTAATCCAAATTATGATTCCCTAAGGAGAAAAAAGGTGTGGCTAGTTTCCAAGTGTAGGTAGTGTTGGCTGATGTTTGTTCTTACTGAGGAGGTCCACTTTTGTCCTTAGGAAAGGAAAGCGTGTATCAAAAGCTTGCACGTTTTATACACTGGAATGGAATGACTTTTATCGTATCTGAATTGTCAGAGAGTTTGCAATTAATGCTCCTAGCTCTTTGTGACAATTCAGAAATACTGTGATTTCTGAGCATACTTTTATGGCCTTCATGTTTTATAGAGTAAATCCCAGAAAGCTTTCTGTTTTCCAGTTAACAGATGAAGAAGCTTCTGTTCATTAAACCAAGGTGCTTAGGAGGAGATTTTATTTCTTATACATTCAATTATATGTTATTCTTATATTTTACCACCAGGAAAAGGATCCCACACCTCTGAAATGATTTGTCCAAGTGACCAGAGACATCCTGAAATATGCACCAGAGTTGTCTTAGCATAATTAGACTTTGTTATAGATTTTTATTTTTAATTGAACAGGTATCCTTTTTTTTAAGTTTTAAAGAACCTAATGGGCCTCTGATCTTAACATTAAACTTTAAGTATAATTCATAACTCCTTCATTTCAAAGAGTCTGCAACACTTCTTATTCTCTCTAGTTCTCAAAGCCAGGCATACTTTTGTCCTTTTACTCATCACAGCATATGTCATTGTTGGTTTACTTGTCTGTGTTGCTATTAGACTTTTTGTTTATTCATCCATCCAGCCATCCATCTGACCATCCACCCGCCCACTGACCCATCTAAAAATTAAGGATGTAAACATTCCAAGTTTGGTGAACAGTAAGAAGGCAAATGTGGCTGAAGCATGGTAAGGAGGAGGTTAGTGATAGATCATTGGAGAGGTGAGCAGAGTCTGGATTATCTCAGTTCTTAGAGATTGTAGTAAGGTGTTTGGATATCAATGGCAAGCCAGTGGACTATTTTAAATGGCTTCATGGCAGAATTTATTCATTATTTAATTTCCAGACTTCTTGATGTTACCTGTCATGTATTTGATGATCTGTAAATGTTTGGTGGATGAGTGAGTGATCCCAGCCCAGCTCAGTCTGTCTAGCTTCTTTACTGGATCAATTCGAGTGGTTTAATGTCTTAAACCAGAAGTGTGTGCCTCCTGGGCTAAGGGATATAAGAGGCAATGTTTTATGACTTAAAAAAAGAGCCCTACACAAAGGGGCCAAAGAACTGGGTGTTAACCACTATCTAACAGTTTAAGGATATGAAAGTTCTTAATTTTGTTTTGTCAGTTGTAAAAATTGTGTGTTAAATTATATAATTTTTAAGATTACGTGGTATTCTAAAATTCTTTGATTACAGTGTTTCCTCTGAGAAGTGTCTCTGCTAATTAACATATGATGAGCTATCTATATGCAGAAGAATGAATTTTTTTACAAAATTCATAGCTTTGCTGTAAAAAGTATTGATAATTTTATAAGAAACACTATTTTACATTTTCGTGGTTTTGAATCTATAATATAAACATTAGCTTATGAGGCCTTGTGCCTTTTCTGAGCTTTAGTTATTGTGGAATAGTAATATATTAATTTTCCTGTGAAAACTTTGAAAAATAATCTCTGCTTTATTAAAAATTTTTATTCAGATTTTGTTTTCCTCAATTCATTTTATTCTTTTTATGATATATATGCACACACTATATATATCTGTATTATTTATATATCGATATATCATTATTCTTAATTCTATATATGTATATATGAAATATATACAGTAGAATACACACACAGTATTAGATGTCTATAGATATATATGTAGTACGTGTATATATAGTGTGTATATATGGTAATGATGATGATGATGCCATCACCCATGAAACTGCCTTGTAGCTTGAGACATAGAACATAACCATTACCTTTGAGGTCTTCTATGTGCTCCTTCTCTCTGATTACCTCCTTTTCTTTTCTCCAGAAGTGACCACCATTCTGATTTCTGTTCATCATATTGAACACAGAATATCTAAACCCTGTGTTAACAGTTTATAGATTAGAGAAATATTCCTTTCTAGATTTTTTAAATTCTCAATCAATATTGTTTTCAATTTCTAGTTTTTAGAAAACCTAATTATGTTTTTAAAAAATATTGTATATCATCTTAGAAACTTAGGCTGTTAGCATACATAAATGTGACTTAAAAACCCAACATTTTAGTAACTTGTGTTTAAGTGCCCTGATACGTAAGAATTTGGGCTCTAGTTTTAATACAAAAGATTTGCAAAGCATCCTATCTATTGGTTTCTCCTAGATTTTTTTGTTCTATTCTGTAGAACAGGATATATTTATATAGGAACTTTTATTCTAATAGGACATTATTAATCTGAAAATACCTAACTTTATCATGCCAAAAATATCTGAGCTTTATTGATGCTTATTGCTCAAAAAGGAAATTCAAAACCTGACTCCTAATAATAAAATAAGACATATGTTTAAAATTGTTAAAACAGTCTTTAGAAAATATAGGTAGTATAAATTAAACATTAATAATCACAAAAGCTTTGGGCTTTCTATATATCATCTTTGATTTTTTGAACAATTTTGTTTCTTAGTTTTCATACCCCAAAAAGCCACAATGGTGAAATTACTATTTTAGCATTTTATAAATTTTGACATAATTTTTAAGACTAACAATGTGAATAAAATATGCTGATATTTAAGACATATAAATTATTATGTTTTTGCAGTTTTAATCTTTGGGGATTATACAATCCTACCATAAGTTTCTCAAAAGTTGTGATGGATTTTGTAAAAATATCAAATATCTCCTAGCATAATAGCCTTCCGTAGAATGAATGCAACTTAGTGTAAATGAACTGTGTTTATCTGAAGCTTATCTTCTTTCTTGTTGAGGGTGGCTGTGAGGAGGGAGGGTGGGAACACATAATAACAGGAGATAATTTGGTGATGGAAGGTATACTTTACGTTTTTGCTTTCTTCCGTTCAGTTCAGCTTGATACACGCCTCACACGGAACTGCCATATTATCACTTTGTCACAGGCTATGACAATACCCCTAACAATAAGAGTCTTCCCTTTTGTTTATAACACTTAAATGTCTTGGCGATTAGAACTTTTTCCTTTCCTCTCTGAATAAAATTGTTTTGTACTGACTTTTTTTATTCTAGTGAGGAGATAGGAATAAAAGCAACCCTATTTCCTATTACAAATTATCATAAATATTGGAGATGCAGATTTTTCTTTGATCATTAGCATATCATGCTGCGACCCACACCAGAATGTACCATTAACAAAGCCGCCTTCATGTAATTAATGTAAATAATATGGAACTACAGCTTGAGTTACCCAGTCAGCCTTGGCGAAAAGCATTTGTCATAACGCATCATCTAAGGAGCCCGGCCTCAATTCAAATTAAACTTCATGGGTTTGCCCCTTTATTTTTTCCTCTCATGCTATAAATTTCTGTGAAACATTTATGACTATAAATTTCTTTGAAACACCTATATAGGAGAAGAAAGCAATCCAGTAAATTGAAATTAAAATTTTATTATTTACAATGCTTCTCCTTGTGAGGACAATTAGTATCTTCATAAAGCCAGCAAGGAAGATCCTGGGACTGCAGCTGAGGGTTTTCCTCTCTATCCTTAGAAGTGTTTTCTGTCCTCTGCAGCTGCCAGCAAATCTAAAGTATGGTTTCTGTCTGCCATTTGCTACTATTGCCCTCTGACTCCAAAACACAGAGGAGCATTGTAAATTTTTCATGAAGAGGTTTCAGTCTGTAAAACAGCAAACAGGAATAATGTTTTAAATGCAATCATTGTCAAGTTTGAACAATGTAATTTATCAAGAGAGCAGTTTGTACTATATAATAAGTTTCATATATTAATACAATTTTTCATCTGATGTCAGGCTTCTGATTTATGAATAGCCCATGATCTAAGGTGATCATTGAATTATAATTCAAGTAATAAGAAGCTGGGAACAAGACACTGGAACTGCTACCCTGCATTAGCTTGCATGCCACCAAGCCAATTTACTAAACAACCGTGGGCTAAATGATACAGTTTTTCTAATTCAAAGAAGGCACTCGTTAATTAGATAAAGGCTAAAGCTCTCATTATTTTTAAATGATTTAAGAATGGGTAAAGATCTTACAGCTTATACTGTAGCTCTAATAGTTCTCTGCTTACTGCCTTGTAATAAGAGTATTAAAGACAGATGGACCAGGCCGATTTAAACCAATTACAGCATTTCTTGTCCCCCAGTAGCAGTGACTATTCGCAGGCACATCAGATGCTAACATGCGACATGTTTCAGATGGCTGAAACACCGCTGATTAATGTGATTTATGAAAACGTTTCCTTCTGCTAATATTTAGGGAATAATCACACCTCTGGATTAGAGTTAGTAGTTCTTCAGGCTTATTTCATATTTCTCAGTAATATGTACAAGTATTTTGTAGATATTTAACTTTCTGATATATCAAAGTAAAGAAAAAAATCGATTTTTTTCCCTTCTGTCCATTTGTTGAGTCCCTGGAAGGTGACAGGCACTGTGCTAGGCCCTGGGAAAGTCTGTAACTCATCAAGTGAGTTTCCTTTTAATTATCTTGATTCCTGTGATGGCAAATGGATAACAAATTCTAGAAAAAATCAGGCCATTGTCAGTCAGTAATTAAAGAATAAATGGAATACATAAGAATTCACACTTAAATACGTTTAAGAATGTGAATTTGCTTTACAGTAAATATAGAACTTTGGATTATATAAAAATTACAAGTTCATAAAGTAGTGTATGTTTTATGAAAATTAATGAACTACTGAGTACTTGAGTCCTTTGTCCGTATATTTTTTCTGCTTGATTATATTTCCTCATATTTTATATTGATGGCAAAAAAAAATTTCATGATATCTGCTTGTGGAGCCATTAATTTCTCTGAATTGTGGTGCTGGTTGGCTGTTTGTTCTTTCCTCCCTTCCTCCCTGCATCCCCCAATCCCTCTCTTCCTTCCTTCCTTCATTCCAGGAAATAGAAATAATGAAAAATGTCCACTTTTTATTACCCAGTTGTCCATAAATGTTTCCCTTGACTTTAAAAAAGGAATTCATTTCCATTGTTTACTCACAATAAATTTCCCAGGATACCTTAAATATCATTTGCTTTGTTTTGTCTTTTTCCTTTTTAATCTCCTCTCATTTATTGTTTCCCAGTTTTGTTATTGCAGCAGTCAGCTTCAAATTCAGCTGGTTTTATTTATATAAAACATCTGCCTTGTACAGCAGAGAGGTGGCTGTGCCACCATAGCCGTTGGTTGATGTTTCAGTGTGGTTTGAATTTGGCAAACCTTTCATAAATGTGTTTCAGTTAAATTGACATAATCTTTGAGAGAATAGGCACTACTTATATACGCTGTTTCTTACCTTTGGACCTCTGTGAGGACTGTCGATGACCATCTTTTCTGAAGCTTACAAATGGCAGTATACTGTTTCTTTTTACTCTGGTTTAGACACCTTGCACGTTTTTTATTGATTCCAATTTTTTAATTAGTTATTTTAAAGTTGTTGGGCATATGCTTGCAATTAAAGATACAGTAGATAACTATGTACCTACAACGGAAATTTGAAAAGGAAAATCGAATATATAAAAGATTTCAAATTGCTCTCCGTTTCTCCTTTGTTGTCCTTATTTTTTGTCTTTTTAAAAAAATTTCCTTATCTGAGCAACAACAAGATATGTTATTAATGGACCCTGAGTAGAACAAGTTATTTGTTATAGTAACTTCTGACCTGTTTAATAAGTACTCAAGCTGTGTGGTGGAGATTTTATTGTACTCTGCAGTGTACAGTTATGAAGTGTGGTACATAATAAAATAAAAGCAATAATGTTGATATTTCTGAGGGATCCATCAGAGCTGACCTGAAGCAACATATTTCATCTGGTTTGTCTGGGTATGAATGTTTGAAAGTTATGGCTGAAATTACTAGAGACAATATTGTGTTTATGACTTCTGATTGTTTACCATTGTAAGCAACCTCACCCTTTGTGATTCCCAAAACTATTTCTATGACAGTTCATTAGTGTTGGTGTCAAGAAACAAATGAAAAAGACAAAATACATTTAGAATTAGGCAGTAAGACGTTTTAAGCTAAATGCTAGTATTTAGTGTGTAAGAATGTAAGAGCAAACATGGAGCCGTTCTGGGAGGGAAGAGGAACTCAGCTCGTTTTTGTAGTTATGGGTAGGTGGTTGTATGTGTGTAATGTTCAGGTGTGTGCTTCATAACATCACTCACTTGAGGTGGGTTTTGTAGTTATGGGTAGGTGGTTGTAGGTGTGTAATGTTCAGGTCTGTGCTTCATAACATCATTCACTTGAGGTGAGTAAGGAAGAAGAAACTTTTCACTAGAAAAGTGTAGGATAGGTTATATAGTCCATCATCCTGAGAATGAGAACTGTTTAATATTGGAGAAGATTGCCATTGGAATCTAAAAACCAATTTATCCGTAAAAAGATAAATTACTACTTTGAAATATAATTTCTGTGTTTGCTTGTCTCTCTTTCTTATCCGATTTTACATACCTTGAGGATGGTGGCCTGTGTCCTATTTATCTTTGTGTTTCCAGAACCCAGGATAGGATCTGGCCCATAGTGGATGTTCAAGAGGCGTTTGTTTAATTATCGTGTTAATAGTGGAGATTCTTGAATGTTTTTCCTTGTAACACCTCCCAAATAGTATGAGACCAAGGAAAACAGTTAAGAAACAGTGATTTCCTAACAATGGAGTTAAAATATTCAGTGCTGCCTTTAAAATGACTGCTGTCTAATTTTTTTTCTTATTAAAGGGAAATTCATCTGTCTTGATCAGCTAGACCACCTTGAATGTTTTCATTTGTATAAAAACCTCATGCTTGTATTTTTTGTGAAGTATATAATTATTAAATAAAGTTTCACCCGGTATAATTTGTAACTGAGCTTCTAGTAAAGTGCAGAATTTTGGTACCACTATCACTATTATTATTATTATTGCTTAGCAGACCAAAATATGGAATCACCCATTTTTAGCAAGTTTATAGCCTCTATACAGACAGTTTGCTCATGAATATTTTTTGACTACCATTTTTGTTGCTGCCAAAGTAAGTTTTAAGCCATGGTTTCAGACTCATCAACATTCATGACTGTGTTGATTCTGCAAATTTTGTTTGGGGTGTCATGGTAGGGGTAGGAAAAAGATTAATTAGTGGCGAATAACTTTTTAGCTCAGTGCTGTGGTTTTGTATGACTAGATAAGTCGTCGGTGTTTCATTTCATTGTTGGGATGATACAAAAATATCCATTAAAAAACATGGCAACTGTAAAAATAGTAATACATAAATGTTTTGTGTGATCACGCTTCATATTTCATTTTATAAATAAAACTGTTAGCTTTAAAGAAACCACACACACACACACACACACACACACATAAGTATGTTAAAATGATTCACCCTTCAGTGTATGCCTTAGGAGCAGTCATCAGAAGTGGTTTTAAAGTTGTCTTTTTCCTATCCATTGTGTCCACCACATTTTATATGACCCAGAGTCAGGCAGTGAGAAAACCTGACTGGACCTCCAGGAAGTGCTCTGATGTTAATCAGCCTAGTGTGCAAGACAGAAAAGCTGATAGTCCGAAATTGCACTTTAAACTAAGACAGACTGTCAGTCTTTAGGAATAGTGGGGAATGGCCTATTTATGTAATCAGATACTAACCCTGGGAGGAAGCCGTCAGGCACATTCTTGTTGTGTAAGCAGCAGGCAAACTGTGCTTTATCTGACAGACAGTGTGTAAATCTGTCCATGCAAAAATCCAAATGTTTAGTTTGCTCCTAGTCACTGTAATAATCTGCTTATTTTCGTCCGCTAGGGCAATGACATCACTTAGCAGAATGTGCTGCAGACATAAGGCCCAGATAAGGCTGCGTTAGTGTCAGTCATTCATTCCTTGATTGGCAAGGAGATAAAGAGGAATTTACTAGAGGTTTGCTTTCAGCTAAAAGAAAAGACAACATGTTCTGGACAGGAATAACTTTATTTAGCGTGGTTATTTTACATTTCAAGAAAATGGATAGACTACATCATGTTTAATTATAGTTTCTAGGAATGAGTAGCCTACCATATCAATAACTATTGAGTAGTTATGTCCAAAGGGAATCTTCTTGGATTTATTAAGATGCCTTTACTTGATATATATATATGTATTCATTTCATTGACTTTTACACGTGTTATAGTCAACACTTTCGTTTTAAAAATACCTTGTATTATTTCATGATTTGCTTACTAGGAGTAGTACTGACTTCATGAACATGGATATTTAACTAAGAATCTGTAAATTAAATCCTATTCTTGAGGAGAAATTAAAGTTTTTAATCTGGATTTATGACTTTAAAGTCAAAGGGGGTTAAAGGTAAATTCAGTGTTTTCATGTATTTGTTCAGTGAGAATAGAGCACTTTTTTTTTTCAATAGGATTGTTATGTCAGATATTAATTGTGAGTAGTGTTTTCTTTGATATTCACTCATTGGTAAGCAATATAATTTTAGGCATTTTCTTTAAAATTTCTGTAAGATTACTTAAATTTTCATTCAAATCTTCAATTTGATTTTACCAAATAAATGATTACTTTGCTAATTGTAAATAATAACTGGAAACAGTATTGATTATTTTAAACAAAGGGGAACCCCCAATACTGGACCATAATGTTTTATGGTCAGTACCTTTATAGGCCACATCTTTGAGCTCTCACCAGGGAAGGCCAGCTGCAGGTCAGATGGAGCTGAGTGTAGCATATGCAGTTGTTGGGCCACCAGACAGATACTGTCTTCCTCTGGTACAGGAGGCCAGATGTGCCTGAGGGTCGGGCCAAAGGTTTTTCTAAGAATTTTTATAACAGTCATAGGAGAGAGAGAAAAAATATACAAAAACAAACATATCTGACACATTGATATCAGCCTTGTGGAATAAGTTCATAATTGCATTTCTGCTCTGTTTTCTGTAAAGTTCTAGTCATCTGTATTTTGATTGCCAAAGTACAAAGTACATTCATATAGCACTTTATTTAAATTATTTACTACTTGAGCCCATGATAGTAACTTCACGTAATTAGTCAAATTTTAATTGGTTTTATTAGTCATCAAAGTCAAATTGCCCAAATTTTCAAATCAACTTATTTGGAAACTTATATCCTAAGATGTGATAAATCCTAAAATTTTACCTCTTTTCCTCTGTTACCAACTCTGTCCACCATATTAATCCGTGATCAGATCTATGTAAGCTCAGGTAAAAGTTAAAATTCAATCAGAGGACTTGTTTTCTTGATAGCAATTAAAATGTGCTAATATTTTTGCTTTTATTATTCCCCAGAGGAAATTTTCCTAATTCTCTCTCACCTGGGCTCTTATTCTAAGTACTTTTCTTCTACCTCTCCCGTTTCTAAGTGACTCTGTGTATATTCCTTAGCTCTCTATTGCGTATTATTTTCGAAGAATAGTAGATACCAGTAAGCGATATAAACTTATTTATTATGAAAAATGTTAGTGATATTTGGAGATGTGCAACACAGATCTGTGTAGTGCATGTGGTGGTTTATGGAAATGAGGACAAGCATTTCTTCTGTCTTTTAGCATCTTTTCTTCGGTTCTTAGCTCTTAAGCAAGTTTTTTTGAATATCACCATGTACATTCCAGTGGAATACTTCATCTGTATCTTCTGGTTATATATAGAAGTCTCCTTTTATTATCTTTTATTTCTTTTTTTTTGGCTGAGGAAGATTCACCCTGAGCAAACATCTGTTGCCAATCTTCCTCTTTTTGTATGTGAGCTGCTGCCATAGCATGGCCACTGACAGACGACTGGTGTAGGTCTGTGCCCGGGAACTAAACCTAGGCCACCAAAGCAGAGCGTGCTGAACTTAACTACTAGGCCACCGGGGCTGGCCCTTATTTATCTCTTATTGTTATGTTCTTCTATCCTACTCTCTCAGTTTTAGTTGAGAATTTTCAATTCAATAATTGTTTGAACACCTGCTAATGTAATGTAAGGCATTAGAGCAGCTGATTTTAGGGTGTTGGTTACAGCATGCATTCTCTGCTCTTTTGCTGTTATTAGTCTCTTACCTTTCCATACTTGTACTTCTGGTTTTGTATTATTATACAGCTATGCCTGGCAGCATAGTTTATTAGAGTGTTATTTTCTGTTGTTTTGTTTTACTGTGTTAGACAAGTTAAAGAGTAGAGATACTCGAGCCTCTGTCTCCTGGAAGTCAGGTCTGTTTGTTCCAGTGGAGAATTAACTAGCACTTGGACTGCATATAGACTCCACAGATAGAAAGACAGGGCCTTAAAATATGCTGGAGATAGGATTTCTTACCAACCCTGATGGTGTTTTGATCCTAGCCAGATCTATTCGATTGACTCTTGTCCTCAGAACCCTTCTTTCCTGTACCAGAGAGGGACAGCTTTTGGTAGCATCCCTGCAGGAGTTTAGGACTTTGGGTTCACCTTGTTCCTAGGACTGGACTCAGTGGAAATTTAGTTGAAATTAGGATTGTAGGGTCTAATTGTTGGGACGTTTTTTGGAGATATTTTATTCCAACTCCCTTGCACCTGACATATGTAGAAATTCAGGCTGAAAGAACAACCAAGGCACCAACATCACAGCTAAGTGAGTGTCAAGGTGGCTGTCCGTTTCACTTCTATGGTATGGCCTCCTTCAAGCAGCCTTGTTTGTGGTTTTAAATATGTCATTGGGAATGTCATTTATCAGAGTATTTCTCACCATATTTTGAGCCTTTGATAAAATTTAGTTATATATGATTATTAAATTTTATAAATGTTTCTTACTACATCATTTTCCTTCCCTTACTGATACTACTGTGAAAGATATCAAGACATCGAAAATCACTGTAAATGTCCCTGAATTGTTTAGAATCTTTTAGGGAATGTATGTATACGAAAGTAGAAAATAATTCACAAGTCAACGTGCATGAGATGGTATGGAGTCAACTTGGGAGGGACAAATAAGCTACAATAGGATCAGGACTCTTATGTAATGTAGAGAATTAAAATCAAATATAAAGCAAGGATAGGTCTTTAGTGAGAGCTGATCTGACATTCTCCCAAGTCTGGTAAAATCTTTTGATTATTGAATACCTTGAACCATCTCTTCTAAAATTGTGATTATGTGGTTACTCAAGGCAAACAGAAGATTCTTTAATTGTAGTGAACAGTGTCTATGATTAGCTGTCAGCTTTATGGCATTCATGGTACAGGCTTATGAAAGCTTTGAACACTGATGTCTGAGCTATCTGAATACAAGTACGGTGAGGTTTTGACTTCATAAATTGAAAGGCCAAAAATGTCTGTCTTTCCTTTTAAAGTTCTGATTTTATACTGCCTCAATAAATATTTCAACTCTTGTTTCTCTCTGTAGTACTCTGATTGTATCAGCTATATAACATTGTATAAGTATGGCACAGAAAAGCCAAAAGTGGATGAAAATTAAGTGATTCCTTTAAATTTCATTTGAAAATTTATTTTGGCTAAACTTTTTTTTTTTTGCCTTATGCTTTTAAAATTCTGTTTGCTTATACCTATATATTTTTAAAAATGGAATGTATGCGTGTAAATATTTTTAATACAGCAGTATATAAAGTGCTAAATGAAAATTTTCTTTTCCAAAATTGATGCCCCTCCTTTTCCTCCAGGCTTCCCCAGCCAATCCTACTTCTCACCCAAGATAGCTACTATTTACATTTTGGTGTGAATCTGTCCTGTTTTCTGTTTACTTGTCAGTTCATACATGTGTATATGTGTGGAGTGTGTGTATTTTTTGATAAGTGGCATAATAAAATAAACTGAATTCTGTAAGTTTTCTCTCTTTACAATAGTCAATTCATTAATTGAACAGCTGTTTACTAGGTACCTACTACATGCTAAGCACTGTTTTGGGCCCTGGGGTTATAGCAGAAAATGAAGCAGGCAATTCTGCTGTCATGAGCTTATGTTCTAGTGTGGGGAGATAGTCAACAAACACAATTAAAAGTCAAATATATGCCAGTATTAAAATAGTGATGATATAGTAAAATAGAAGAGGGAAGAAGTGTAAGGAGTGCTGGGGTGATGTGTTGCAGTTCTCGATAGGTGGCAAGAGAAAGCCTCAGAGAGAAGGTGACCAGTGAGTCAAGACCTGGTTGAGGAGAAGGGCTGAGCCACCTCAGTGTCTCAGGCAGAGGGGAAAGTCCTGCAAATGTCCTGAGGTAGGAGTGTGCAGGGCGTGGCTGTGGGCCACGGAGAGGCCAGGGCCTGGAGTGAGGCACAAGACGGGAAGGAGGAGGTGATGGGAGCTCATCTCAGGCCATATGAGGCTCTGCAGGACTCTGCAAGGACTTTGATTTTTTCTTCTGTGTGAGATTAGAAGGTTTTGAACATTGGCCTGGCGTGGTCTGACCTGTGTTTTAACAAAATCACTGTCTGCAGTGTACAGAGAATAGGCTAAACGGTAGGACGGTAAGGGGAGGTGACAGCAGAGGCAGGGGTCTGTGTTGGAGGGTTTCGTAATGATCCTGCCATGGAAGGATGGTGGGTTGGACCCTGGTAGTAGCAACAGAGGTAGATGGAAGTGTCCAGACTTTGAATTTTTCTGAAAAGCACAGCCCACAGGATTTACTGGTGGATTGGATGAGATAAGGAATAATGGATGATGATGCCGAGATTTTGGCCTGAACAGTGGGAAGAATGAAGTCATGGCATTAACTAGGTGGGCAAAACCACTGTCAGAGCAGGTACCGTTGAGAGAGATTGGGAGCTAGGTTTAGATGCGTTACATTTGAGAAACCTGTTAGCCATCCTGGTGGAGACATTGAGTGGGCAGCTGAATACAGACTAGACCCCAAAGAACACATCTGAGCTGCATATATAAATTTGGAGTTTGTCAGAGTACAGATCACCAAAGGAGTGAGTGTAGGTCAGAAAGAGAAGAGATTTAAGGACTGAACCCTACATCAAGGCTTCAAGAAGGTCCTCACGAGGAGGAACAAGCAAAGGTGACCGCTGAAAATCACAAGACTGTCATGTTCTCGAGTCAAGCAGCAAAGTGTGCCTCAAGGAGGGGTTCGAGGTCAGCTGCTAATGTGTCTTAGGGGGCTGTGTGTAGGTAAAGTCTCACTGTAGTCTGACATTTGTTGAGGACACCTGTGTGCCAGGCTTGGCAATAGGTGGCTGAGTTACAGGAGAATAGGACGTCCGCGCTCCCTGCCTGTGGGCATGCTGGGCTCCTGCTGCAGTGCCCTTTCTGGTGCCTTTGCTTGAATGCTGCTGTCCTCTGGACTCGTTGGGGGCCCCGGGCCCCGCCTGACGCTCGGTGAGACCTGACCCTCACGGGACTTCACTGCTGTTCCTACTTGGTCAGAAGCCTAACTGTTACTACTTTAGGTGAAATAATTTCTTCAACTTTAATTCATTTCCATGTGTTTTAGTCTGAAAAATCTTTAATAAAATGACAGCAGCGATATGAAGAGCTGAGTGGTTTTGTTTTCTTTGTAAAGTCTAAACTAGCAAGCTCTTCGACTTTCATTTTTATGCTTTTCCAGCCCATAATTGAGAAGTCTTTGCTGTTAACCTCATTTTGATAGCTTCAGTTAATTCTGAGTTTCAGCTTCCCTAACACTATACTTATGCCAAATATAAATATTTATCACCTACATCCTTCCAGTTGTTTTTGCTTATGTACTTAATTATATTAGAAAGAAATTTAGTTTAATGTTTTGAATGCTGGAAGGTATATAATAAATGATAATGTTATTCCACATAGTCTTTTGTTTGAGATGTTGAAGATTTGAAAAATTAGTATAAATGATCTATATGCAGTGTTTATAGATGCCTATCCGAATTCATCTTTTCAAAATAATTTAGAATGTATGAGAAGTAGATAAAATCTACAAATCTGTTTTGTGAAAAGAATTCATAGCTGCGCACATCGAATTTTTTAAATAAATAATGCTCTTTTGTATTGAAAGGAAGCTAAATTAATTGCTTTGCCAGGCATTTAAGAGATTTTTTCCATCCAGATATACCTCAGATATATATGCATTTTTTGGTTTTACTCATGTTTCATTGCAGGTTATTTCATCCCCACTGCACAGTGGATCTGTGTGGGGAAACGGTGAAAAGCTTACTAATATTTTATTAACTACTTACTCAATTGGATCACAAACTTTAAAACCCTTAAAAACTTGTTTTTTATGTTAATCTAATTCTAGCACTTTCCTCTGAACTTATGATTTAGAAAGGAACAAATCAAATCCCTTACTACATGATCTTTCTATATATCTGAATGTCAGAATATTATGATTTAAAGCAAGCTATGATCCATATCAGACTCTACAGTATCCACGTTGAATCCATCTTCTGCATCCACGTCGTATCTTGGTGATGCTCCAGTGCACAAATGCCCTGAGATATTTACTCTAGAAGTGTGCTGTAACTGCTGCTCTTCGGACTAAGGTCTCAGAAAGGGTCAATTTTGTACTGAACTCTGAGATTACGGGGCAATACATCTCAACCCTTCTAGCTAATCTTACCTTGAGCTCAAATGGTTCCCTAGATCATCCTGACATGCTAGAAGGCCGAGATGATGACAAAGGCCAAGACAATGAAATACCTAAGTTTGGAAAGGCTGCCTTTCCCAGCTCCAGCAAATCACACAGTCACCATCAGGTTTGACAGTACTTTCTAAATCTGGCAAATATATTCAAATGTCTAGAAATTCTGTTTCCATAATAGATACATTAGGACTTACAGGATAAATTGAAAACATACTGTATTTGCTAGTATATAAGATGCATGGGTCTATGGAACAGTATTATAAGAATATTTTTTAGGAAAAAAATATAATTTTTTTAGTACATATTTTGAAGGTGAATTTAAACTTTTTTGATAGAGAGAAATATTATTTTATTCATTTCAGTGTACTGTATATTGAGTCCTGTATGAAGTCACATTTTGGATAAATAGTGATGGTCTACTGTCCCTTAACTAATGCAGAAAATCAGACAGTTAAAAACACTGGTGTCAGTTACTGGTTCTAACAGGACATTAGTATTAACAGACTTAAATCTCCTATGTTAGGGCTGTATCCCAAGCACTACTTATGATCAGCCATGTCGTCTTTGGCTTATTAATTTTGTTAAGAAAACGGCTACTCTTTAAAGTACCCTGATAGACCTTTATTGGAGAGTTGGAACTGGCAGGGATTGCTGGCAAGGGATCCAAGTAGGAAGCTATGGCTTTCTTATTGTTGCTGTTTTAAACAGCTGTGAAATAATAGATAATTATCTTGATTTACTATTTATAGAGCACCAGTAATCTAGACTGTGATACAAAATGAAGAGATGTCCTGTGCCCAGTATTTTTAGAAATATTGACATGAATACACACTAGGAATAAAAATTACATTGTTCTACTGAGGCTCACAAAGGCTGCCCAAGGCCAGACAGTTATTAACTTCTCTTGCCCCAGCACCGTGAATATCTGACCTCAAATATTATTTCTGAATCCATAGCATGCAAGGAACTGGGCAATATTGTTCGTATGAAACTCTCAGCTTTACTGGCAAAGAGGATTGGAATCATCTGTTCTATACAGATGTACGATGTTTTTCTGTAATGTATATTTGTCCTAGTAAAATTTTATACAGTAATGTTAATGAAACATTTTCTTGGCATAATATCATAACACTATAGTATAGAGGCCTTATTATGACTTTTATAAATTCTGTACAAATCATGTCTCTTGATAAAGAGGGACTGTGACGGGTTGTCTGAGTTGGGACAGAAGATTTTGTTCATACTCAACTTGCATTGATATATTAGTTGTGTTTAATTTTAATACATTAAAATTTAAAGGAAAATAACTTCAGTTCATTTTGTAGTTGATTTTTTTAATTAGTGCTTTCCTCCTTTTTGTAAGTCTGTTTTTGGTCTTATTGGTAAAATCTATCTTATTTGCATTTGTTAACCAGTTCTAATACTGTGACTGATGCGAGTGTCATCTGAAACTTAGTAAAGTGTTTTTCCATTGACATGCAAATAACATAGTGTGAGGTTCTCAGCTCTGAAATAACGTTTTTATAGCATCTATAAGTATATAGCTTGAAGCATAGCAGTCTTTGTTAGAGCCAACATGCTGTTGGAAGGTTGTGTGTTGTTTGGTGAAATATGAAAGAGCTCATCATCGGTCTCAGATGTGGACATTGTTATGGTAGACTTTTTTTCCAGACATGCACCTATTTGAGGCTTGTGTGCCACAAATCTGCATGGTCATGGGCACTTGTGAAGGATAAAGCCATATTTAGCTCCTTAGAAAATGATAATTAAATAATTGTGAAAAATGAGCACTGAAGAGAGAGCGGGAAAGAAAGAAAACAAAGAATGGATTGGTGGTTCCTTTTGTTATATCAAAGCCTAATTCCTCTATCTGGTTGTCAGGGCCATTTTAATCTGACTCTATTTAAATTCAGCAACTTTATTTCTCCCTTCTGTGCAGCATGCTCCCCACCCCCTACTCCCAGTTACAATGACTTGCTCCCTGCTCGTGCACACCACCTTACCGCTTCTGCCTGTCTCAGCCCCCAAGCTTGTCATTGCCTGCGGCTTCCGTTATTTAAGTTGGCTCTGTCCTTTCAGGCTCACCTGAAGCCGCACTTCATTCGTGAAGCCTTTTCCAATGATTTCAATCTTTATTCATGGATGTTTTTTCTAAACATCTTCTAAAGCTTTTTAAAAAAGTCCAACATAATGTGGTGCTTTTGTGTTGTAACTATTTCACTGGCATCAGTGTTGACCATGCAGTCATAGGCTGCTTTTGGGGAGGCATATATGTCTTTCATTTATTTATAGTTTTGTACATAGCATGGATCATTGCTAGACTAACAGTGGGTTCCAATACATACTTTTTTTAATTGATGAATTGATATAGAAGTAGCTGAGCTATTATAATTTGAAGATTGTTAGGATTGTGTTGAAATGTCCAAAGACTGAACGTTAGTCAAGGCATTTGGGATGAAGGTGTAAATGGGGTTTGAAATGCATTTTGTCATTTTAGCTCAAATTATTTATATCAGCAAGAGCAATGATTTAAAAGAAATTCTCTTTATATGGTCTTTAAACAGTAATATTAGTCCTTTATTTGTAACTGCTATTTTAACCTTCGTTACATAAATCCAGTGTTTTCTTACCTAACCTGAAGCGATAAAATTTCATTTAGTCCAGACCGTAGGATTGTGGCAATTTAATATATGTCTTGTTCTCCAGAACTTGACTTCTATGGTTAGTTAAAATTGTTTCAACTTTCCAAGCCCTCCAGCTCTGCGATACACTTGAAAGGGGGTAGTTTGAAAAGGACAGGGCCGTCTGCGACTGGAATGGGTCTCGTATGCAGTATAATTCCTTCCACCTGTTCTTCTCATGCTGGCGTTTTAAAGCCTGGCAGGAAACGTGAACTATTTCAGGACTAAACCAACTGCTTAAACCCTGAGAAGGGGCTTCGTGGACCTTTGTTTGCCAGCAGTGCTCGACTTCAGTCCTTTTACCCTGTATGGATCAGGGTGCTTTGGTGGGGGGATATGACTGATCAGCTAAGCCAGGGATTGGCAAACTGTGGCCTGCAGACCAGATCAGGCCCACAGCCTGTTTTTGTAAATAAAGTTTTATTGGAACACAGCCACACTCATTTGTTTACTGTCTGTGGCTACTTCTGTGCTACAAAGGCAGAGTTGAGTAGTTGCATCAAAGACCTGATGACCCACCAAGTAGAGAATATTTACTGTCCTGTACACAGTGCCTTTCCCAACCCATGATCTAAGATACTGTTGTGCTGGTGAATATTGGATACAGCACATGCAGTGGAATGGGGAAAATTCCAACCAAACTTAATAGGATGGTTTTGGATAGGGGAGAGTTTATGGTCGCTGACAAAGGAAAATTTCATGAGAATGAGATTTTGAAGGATGAATTCAAATCTTTGAGGGCATAGCCCTTGTAATCCCTGAATGTTTTTCTTTAGAGTGAGTCATTCGGTTGGTTCTTAGTAAATTAAGGAACCTGGGATTAATATTTTGCTTAATACTCCTCTCAGAAGTAAATTTGACACAAAGCTTTTCAACCTTTGAGTTGAATTGAAAGGGCCAGAAAATACATTTCACAGCTTTTAGAATCTGAATGATGTGTTAAGCGGTTTTAAAATGACAGGCTTCGGCATGAGTGAGGTTAAATTTCTTTTCCAACTAGTTAACAAGGATCTAGGCTGTTAATTAGGCTAATTATCACCTGTTTGGGGCAAAAATGCACTCAAGACTCTTGGCTTAAGTAGCAGGCTCCCTTGTGTGCTGTATAAAAGCCCTCAGGGGAGGTTTCCAACCTTCATCTCTAAGCCACACTTGAGCCCGAGGAGTTGAATTTAGTAAATGAAACTTTTCTAATCTTAGGTCTTTGTGGCTTCTTGATATAAATCATGCTTATGTTTTATATATAATTAGAAACAGGCCATTCTCAGAGTCTAGCCTAATTTACATAATCTGAGTGTTAGTATTATCATGGAATATTTTTGGTTTCAGGATGTAACTTCATTCATTGAGTCGAAGTTTTTATTTGGACTTTGTATACATACATTCACACAAATATTTGGAAGAAGATGGCCAAAGAGACCCTGAGTGTCTTCATAGTTATTATTTAGCTGTCAGTGTACCTTTTTGATTGTTCAATTTAAAGAAAATGAGAGATTTTTATTTTCCATGCAGTTTAAAGTTAGGTATTTTATTTAAACATGTATTTAGTACTTTGAAACCTCATAGGAATAAGATAAACAGGGTTACTATGGAATAATATTGGGGTATTTTATGTGGATTTAGTGCCTGTTTTGTATGAATAAGTAGTTTGTCTAAAAGCAGTGTTGTATATATTTACTCAGATGTTTCTTAGGCCAAAAACAATATAAGCATCTCACAGTTCTGATGCTTGCAGATACTGAATTTGTGGCCGTGGCAGAATTTCTCCAACTTCTCCTTTTTGCTTTGTTATCCTTTGGGGCATTTTTTTTACATAAGATGCTCGCGTGAACTAATTGAGCTTTGAAGTTACTCTTCAGTTGTTGTCTTTATATGCCTTTTTATGTGCTTCTTTGTTTAAGAAAGTGATTGTGGTGCCATCCCGGTGGCGCAAGTGGTTAGTGCTCGCGCTCCGCTGCGGCAGCCCAGGGTTCGCCAGTTCCAGTCCCAGGCGTGCACTGACGCACTGCTTGTCGAGCCGTGCTGTGGCGGCGTCCCATATAAAGTGGAGGAAGATGGGCACGGATGTTAGCCCAGGGCCAATCTTCCTCAGTAAAAAAAAAAAAAAAGAAAGAAAAAAGAAAAGAGGAGGATCAGCATCAGATGTTAGCTCAGGGCAGATCTTCCTGACAAAAAAAAAAAAAGTGTGTTTCAGTTATATTTGCAGCTCAGCAGAAACTTGTATGGTAACCCTACTGAGCAAAGACCCCATCACAGTCTATTTTCATTTCATCTCTTAGTGTATTATTATATAATTATTAAATTATAATAATTAAAAAAGGAGGCTGCTATTCCAAAGAAACTGCCTCTGCATTGGTAGTATTTGAGTAACGTAGAAATTGTTGAAAGAAATTCATTAGTACATTAGATTGTTTTGCTAGGAATCTTGTACAAACCTTGCATTGTTTTCACTGTTCTGTATTCTGTGTTTATTCATAAAGACCAGCAATACCTGTCAATTAGGTTTTTGCAACATCAGTGGAGATTTACAATAATAATTTAAAATCAGTCAACACCTTTGTTTCACAGTTTTGAAAGATAATTTAACTGCATGATTATTTAATATTTTGACAAAATTTAGCTTACTCTTCTATTAAAATTTTATTTGTAGCATACCAGATCTTGCCCATTGCTGTGCTTTTTTTGCAGATGTAAATTTGTATGATTTATGAATTTGCCAAGACTGGTCCAAGGTGTCTTGTAGAGAAGATAAGAAATAGTTTGATTGTTTAATTAAAATATTCATTTTGAATAGTGAAAAATTTCAAAAACAAAGAAGCACTTTGGAAGATGTTAACATATAACTGTATTTACTTCGGATTCCTTCTTTTTAAAAACCAAAAAATGTACAATTACAGTTCACACTCTCTCCCACAGGCACACCTTAACCCCTCTTCTCAGAAACAAGCGGTAGCCACAAATATGTCATGCATGTTTTTGCATATGGACTTCATATGTTTATATTTAATACATTCCCTTTTATTGAAAAATTTTATATAAATGGTACAATTCTGTACCTAACTTGTTTTGTTTTAATGCAGTTACATTTTTGAGATTGTTTAACCCATACTGATAAATGTAGCCCTATCTGATTCATTTTAACTGCATTATGATATTCCATTTTATGATTAAACCCATTACTTATCTGTTCCCTAGCTGTTGGATATTTAAGATTGTTTTCATTTTAATGAGGATAACGTTTTTTACCAGCCTGAACTTGGCCCCGAGTTTCTCAATCATGTATAAGTAGACTCAGTTTTCTGGGAGAAAGGTAGAGATAGGACATCTACAGCTTTAAAAAGCATTGCTAAAGCAACTGTATTCCAAATTATCCTGAATTGGAGAGACTAGAAAAGAACATAAAAATATACTAGTGACACCTCTTACTATATTTTAAAAATTGTAAAGTAATAAAGCACCAAAGATATCAAAATACCTTTATTTCATATATAAGTGGGATGTGTACAGATTTTTTATTAAGTTGCTAATAAATTGAATGAAAATCCATCTAATAGGGTTTAAAAATTTAAAAATAAAATTTAAAAATATAATTTGAAGAAGATGAGTGTAGAATCTCCTGTTAGGATACTTCCTTCTGTAGTAATAGAGAAGGATAAAGTTAAGGACGCAACTCAATATAGAAGTTATATATTTTGACATAACTTGTCTGCCCTTTTGGCATTCAGAAACAGACAATTGCTCTAACAGAGTTTCTCTAAGGCAGAGTATCGATTACGATAGTGCTATTAATCGTATAATAATAATTCAGCTCCCTACTAATTCTTTAGTTTAACTTTGTACATAATGCCTACCAACACCCCGTGAGAATTTCTAGTTTTTGTTATATATCTAACAATGAGGATATTTAGTATACTCTCTTCAAAATTTTAAGTCTAGAGATGTGGATTTTAGTCTTGGCTCTATTGTTATGAATCATGTCATGAGTGATAACAGAGAAGAAGGTCCCCCACCAGATTAACAGGGAGAACAAAGGCCAGAGTCATTCCAAGTGTGGGAGGGTGTTAAGGAGGAAACAGCACATACACCAGTAAGTAAAGAAACCTACTGCAAATAGATCAAGAGTACTAGAAAATGCTTAGCATTTAATTTATGAATCCTTATAAATTTACACTAAACGATGAACTCGGAACTGACTTTTATATCACAGTTACCCACATGAAAAAGGGCTTTATTCCAGAGAGTTTTAGCATGATAGACATCTCAATCCCTAGCACGCAGGAACTTGGTAATGGCAACACCTCTTGGTAGGAACTGCTAAAGGAATGTATAACATTCCATGTTCAAAATCATTCCCCACGAAATGTTCAAATCACTGCTACATTGTCTTCTAAATCCCATCTTGCTGTTGAGAAGTCTGGTATCATTTTGATTTCTTTTGCTTGTCATTTTTTTTTCCCTTTTGAAACCTTTTAAGATTACTTTATATCTGGTAGAAACATCTCATGAAGGCTGAGGAAAGGGAAGGTAACAAACTTTTTTCATTACAAGTCTGATTGCACTATTTGGCCTTTTGAACTTTTTATTAAATGTTGTAAAGTAGCTAGATTACGCAAGAGCTGGAAATTGTATTGAGGCTCACCTACTCTCCCCCCCAGAGGTAGCCTTCTCCTTAGCACATTTGTTATGCCTCTGGTATGGCCTCTCCTATTGTGTTTTAAAAATTTAATTTATAAATGTTTAAAATTTTAAAAATTAATTGAAAATTTTTAGAATACCCAAGAAAGGATCTGAAACAAATTTGGAAAACATGGATATTATCGTCTGGGTACGTAAATCTTGGTGGTAAGTAGGCATCTCGGTCATTTTCTGTATGTTTGAAATATTAACACTTTGTAAAATAAACACAAATGCCAAGAAAAGAGAGAAGAGCAAAGGGTATGAGAATCGGGAGCTCTGGGCAGCCTGAGTAACCCCTGGTGCTGTCATATACAGATCCCACATTCTCACTTGAGGTCTGCTGAGATTCAGTAAGGCCTGAAACTCTTAGTCACCAGTTCAGTTCCTCCAGTCGGTCCAGAATTATTTATACACCACCACCGTGTACCAGGCACTTTTATGGGCCTTAAGGATACGAGGTGAACCAGCACCATCATATTATTGTGAGTTGTCGTGTTTCCCCTTTTCTGTTGTAATCGTTACATGATTGTCACTTACTCGTCTTTTACATCCTTCACCTGACCTACTGTAAACCTCGCGTCGCTGTAAAAGGATGACTAGCAAGCTTTTGCCAAACAGACCTCTGTTTAATGTCTCCTAAATTCAGGAAAGCAAGAAGTTTCTCACGGCAGACCCCCGCGTGGGGGTAGAAAAGCATTTAGTGCAGCTTCCTGTAGGTCTCAGGGCTTCCTCTCAGCCCTGGGGAGCCGGACGGCCATCCCCCAGTTGAGGGGTGGCGGGCTCTGTAACAGTCGTGGTTGACGTGGGCTGCCAGGGCTGCGCTCCCTCCGCGGGACCCTTGCCGTGCACCTCCTCTCACCCAAGGCCTGCCTGCTCCTCTGCATTTCCATTTGCCACCTGTCTTAACGTCGAAATTAAATACCACCCCTGGAAGCCTACTTTAATCTGCCCCGCCCCATTAATTGCTTCTTCTTTTAAATTTATGATGGCATTTTACACTTTTTTTTTCTGGCATTGAGGTTATTTTTGTGAATGATTTTTCTTCTTTAGTAGCCTGTGATTTTCTTGAGAGCCAAATCTTACTCTTTTTCCTTTGTTTCCACTGTCTAGAACAGTGTTTTTGGTATAGTGGGTGTTCAGGTCTTTTTTAAAGTACATTCAGAACACACAGATACCTTTCCTTGTTGGGTTCACAGGGTGGAGCAGAACTGCACATTTTAGCTCAGATTCGTCCTGGAGACGCCTCTGGATGGGCTCCCTGAAGGCCCCGGGGAGAGCCGGCTCCCTTGGGTGGATGTCGTCCTTACTGACTTGTTCATGAAGGCAAATATTTTATAATATTTGAGACTTGGAGTTTGTGTAGTTCCAGGAAATGCCCCATTGATGAGTAGGTCTTAATCTTTCTAAGGACACTTTTCATTGGTAATGTTTCAGGTTGTTTTCCAAGTACCAGTACATAAACTTATTTTCATAAAGCCAATTGTAAAACACGTGAGGTTTTCTGAAAGTCAAGTGGCGGCCTTAGTTCTTTGTTATCTGGCTTTTGTCATTTCATGACAGGCACTAAGCTCTAGTTTAACATTTTTATTACATGTGAATAATAGAGTACATATATTGAGGTTTCATAGATGTAATTTTGTTAAATGTACATCATGGTAGATTTTAAAATGAGGGATTTATTTTGTCATTCATAAAGTTGTAATACAGTCTGGAGAAACTATTTGTTAAAAGATAGCGTCTACTTAACCTTCTTATTTATTTCTTGTAGGAGAAGGTTAGATCCACAATAAATACATGAAGAAATAAGTAGATAGGGGAATTTATCTTGGAAATAAGATCCCTGTCATGGTTTTGAAATGTTAAATGCATGAAGACCTGTCAAAGAGATATACGGACATGATATTTTTTTTACAGTGCATTTCGAAGTATTTAGTTATATTTGTCATTCTCTAGTGCCAGTAAGCAATGATCAAATGATATACTAATTTCAGAGTCAGTCTGTGTTAATGGGTATAAATATAGTGTCTCTACACATACATTATATAGATATATTAATTGGCAGTTTTAATATTAATGAAGCGCTTAAGATATTTTATGACATTTCTTAAATATTTAGCAACTTTTACTTCTGTTGCTTTTAAGATCTGATTTTATAAAAATAGAACTATATATAACAAATGAAGAGGGATTCTTTTAAAGGGTAATTTAATAATTTGATTCTTAAGAATTTGTGAAAGTCTGATGATTAGTTAAAGTAATTCACATTTGCCTCAAAATGAGAAAGTTAATTATTTGGATTTTGGGATTTCTTTTCCACCTTTATGGGGCTAAGGAAATTTGTAAAATCATAGTTAAAGCCTTTATGGAAAGAATACATTCTTTTTATATCATCTTATTTGTATCATAATTTAAAACACACATATTATAATCCCTATTTTTTTTTTTAAATTGCATTAACTTCCTAAAAGTGAGGCCAATTTATGATAGTCAAATCGAGCTGCTATAGTTTCTCTCTTTTGTGGCATAGTACTTATCAACTTATGAAAATATTTTAATTTTGAATATTGGGTTTTAATTTGCTTTTATTTGACTGTTCATTATCCTGAATTAATTAGCTGGACACTACTTTATTAGTCACAAGGATTGCTTTAAAGTAAATTGTCCTAGACATAAAAAGTAAATTTCATTGATGATTTCATGAATGCAAGTGCTTTGAAAGAGACAAAAGATCAACCAGAGGAAGTATTAAAGTTTTTTGTTTATGGTTCATATTGCCTTGATTATTAAAGATATTAAAAGATCTTTGTGAAGTGTGGGGCTGAAATATTTTCTAGTGTGAATACTTACTGATTTGTTATTTTCAGAGTTTTTTTTCATACAGGAAATAATTGAGGTTTATTTTTCTCGAAAACGTGTTTTATTAAAAGTTATAGTTATACTCTTTTTATTCTTATCAACAGACACTTCTTAGGTACCGTATGGTAACACAGAAGGACATCTTGTTCAGGAAATGGCTCTGGTGTTTTCCTTTTCCCCTGGGAGCACTGTGGTGGGGCATTTGGGTGCATTGCAGGAGCAGTGCTGTTCTGGGTGGGGCTGGGCTCTGAAGGCAGCCAGCAGCACCCGCCACCTCCGCCTGGCAGGGAGCAGGGGTTGTCTGAGTAGTTTAGTATGGATAGCTTTTCATTTAGCCTTTGCTCTGACAGCCCATGCCCTGGATAAGTGGTGTAGGCCTGTACAGGTGAAATCTATTCTCACATTTGCCTCAGGGGTGACTGGACTGTAACAGAATTTTTCAAACCCGTTGGGCCCAACCGCAAAGCAGAGAATAAATGGCTGAAGTGCCAGCCCTCGACAGAAAAATCAATGCCTGGTTATACAGACATGACAGACCAGGCCTGCAGTTCTCCTCACGAAGTCTGTGTACTCGCCACACTCCAGGGTTCAAACACGCTTGTGTCTGGGGCCTTGGGTGGACTGTGGGGGTGGTATTTACATCGTTTTCTCTCTCCTTCATGCAGGAAATTTACGTGCCACTTATGTGACAGAAGTTTCACAGAGAAGTGGGCCCTGAACAACCACATGAAACTCCACACGGGAGAAAAGCCATTTAAGTGTACCTGGCCCACGTGCCATTACTCATTCCTCACGGCCTCCGCCATGAAAGACCACTACAGGACGCACACAGGTGTGCAATGTTATGTCTGTGTCCTGGGAGGCTGGGGGGCTATGTGAACATGTGCATTAGTTATCCCAGCAGTAGTCGATAGAAATGATTTCCTGTTCGAAGAGTTTGTTTTTAGATTGTGGTAATTAAATATTAAAAGGTACAGTATCATTTCATTGTTTATCGATGATGCTTAGGGACATTTTAGTGTATGTGTGTACACGCGCGTGTGCGTATGCATGTGTTTCACCCAAATTAAGTTTCATATTTAGAAGCTTATTTATGTTGTGTGTATGTACGTATATGCATAAGTGTTTAAACGTATCCTCTTAGATGTAATCTTGATAGAAGATCATTTGGGGACAGTAAGTTTTCATAGAGAACTAATCTTGTATTTTGTTACTGATCTAAACTCCCAGTGCCGTAATATTTTTGACCATTATTGAATTTTGGTTTTATGTGCCATTAAAAATTTTTTTTAATCAAATTAATGTTTTTCTCAAAGGAGAATACTGTCACATCCAAGAGTTTTTGATAATTAATACAGAGACCAATCTAGATTTAGCTACTGTAAATTTTTTAGATAATTATATATATTTAAGAAGTAAAAATTCACATACATTTTACTTCAAAACATTTAAAGGACTGTATGGAATTTAAACCAATTGATAGTAAAAGCAGCATTTAGAGTACATCTGTGCTAGGCATTGTACTGAGAACTCTCAGTTTGGACCTTCATAAATATATATCCGCTTAATACCCTGTTGTTATATTCGCTGTTTATGATATGTTTTTCATTATCTAAGGACAGTGGCCCCCTAAACTCCCTACAAGTGTGTCGTTGAGTACTCTCCTCGTCTCTTGATAGCTGTGTTACCTTGAGCTAGTTGGTATTTTTGTGGTCTTCTTTCTCTCTACACCTCTCAGAAAATATTTTGTTTCAAGGAAAAAAATAAATTTTCATCAGCATTCTCAAATGTTCTTCTGATTGCCAAGGATCCTATATTATTGTTAGAAATTATAGGTTAAAAGTTCTTCTGAAGCAGTTTGTGGGAAGCCTAGGCCTCCTTAGCTTCCCTGACAAGGGCGTTGACGATTTAAGGTCTCCAGCCTGCCCTGAGAGATCACTTATATCGAACAGCAGATGAAAAGCCAGTGCAGATGTAATTTATCGTTGGCGTTTCCTTCTAAAGAATAATTGTGGAGACTTGGGTGGATCAATAATATGGATTTTTGTTGTTAGGTCTTGTAGTCTGCACCATAATGAGAGATAGGGGACAGTGGCTGTTTTCTAATAGAAAATAAAGGATTGGTTTCCGTGTCTTTCTATATTTGAATGCAAAATGGCACACTTGAAACTAATTCAAGTTGTTAAGAAAAGTCTCCTATTATATTTCTACTATCATATAAATATGGCATGTTAAATGAACTCCCTTATATTGAGTGAAATATTACATTTAGTTTTTTCTTCAAAAATTTTTTTCTTGAAAAATACTCTGGTGCCCACTATTCAACCCTAACCCCCCACCCCCTCAAAAAAAAAAAAAAAGCAAGAGAAAATTGAATTTAGAATGAAAAACAAATCAAGCCACCAAGGTAAATATGACGTACAGTGCATTGCAGACTAGCATCCTAAGTAAAATCCTACACATCAAAAAATCAAGGTCACTAATGTATCTAGAACCAAATCACATGGAAAATTAATAATTTTGTCTTTGTAGCTATACATATCTTAAAGTAGGAAAGGAAAGAACACTTAATTTATACGTGAAGCTTATATACCTGTAAAGAGTATAAATCTCATGAGGATTTTCTCTTTGTTAGTGTTTTTATCTTACAACAAAGATGTAGGTTGCAAAAGAAGTTGGTAAATGAGAGAAAGGGATCATACTTCTCTTGAATCCAAAGTAATAATAATACTCTTTCCTGATGAGAGATTTTTAGTTGAATGGCCCAGCACCACCTTCCCACTGCCACACCACCAAATGCGTGTGCGTGTGTGCTTGTGGTGTGCATGTGTGTGAGCTGGCACACACACGCATTCCCATGCATGCACAAGGGTTTAATGTCCACAAGACTGTGGTGGTGAATAAATCGTAGAAAACAATTTTGCCTCAACATAGAATAGTATGTTAATATTAATGAGCAAATTATCTTTTGGGATTTAAAAAAAGTCTATTTTCAGTGTTATTTAATTGATAATATAGCTAGTTAGACAGATTTATATTTCAAATTGATTAAATAATTAAATGAGTGATTATAATTAAACTTTATTCTTCACAGCCCATCTACTCTATTCTTTTTTCTATACTGGAGTAATGATGCCAAGGAATAAACTTAACCGCAAAATAGGAAAGTAAAGATAGGAAAAATACTTAAATTCAACTTTATTTACAGATGATAATAATGAACATTTTAGCATACCATTGGGAAATACGATTAAATATAATTTGGTTAAAACTCTCTTAATTAGTACACGTTCATTTAAATTAGAAAAGCTAGTAGTGCTTTTAAGTAACGGAAGACACTTTTTGATTACTGAAGTTGTTCTGCCTTCCTATATTTACTATTTTTTCTAACCTTAAAAAGGCAATTACTGTTTCAAAAATACCTCAAGCTAAATTTCTATTATAATATACCAAAAAGTTTTAGAACAAAGCTGGCTGACTCGGGCAAAACCCTTGAAAGACTTGTTGTTGCATTAAACATCTAAATGAATAAAGTAGATAAAGATAGATACAAATGATTTATTTTATTTCTGGAAAAGTATTTTATAATTTCTCTGTGTCTTTCCGAGGTTAGCATTTTTGGGTTTTTTTTTTTGCCCTTCTTCATGAGCCTTATGGCATAAACTGCCTCGCTTGCCAGCATTTATTGCCTAAATATGCTACAGTAGAAAGATAGATTGCATTTATAAACTGTTGGGCAAACTGTTAGCTTGTGTGAAAATGCTGAAAAAGTAAGCATTTACACACTTTTAACAAATACGAAGTCTGCCAAACCTGTCTCTAATTGTTGCAGAGGTTTCCAGTCCAGAGTTATCATTAAAGATGAATAACAGGAGTTATTGTACAATTTATTTAGGAATCCCTAGACTTCATTTTTTATGCCACAAAAGTTTGAGAAACATAAACAGTATTGAATTGCTATTGGTACTGAGTAAAGTAGATTTTATTGTTACTTGGGATTTTCAGTATGTTCAAGGAAACAATTTAATTCATATTATTAAGTAAGAAGTTATTAAAGAAGACCCTGATAGAATCATGTAAAACCAATTCAATATGCTTCAGTTGTTAGAAAATTCAATATGTTTTATTTAAGCAGAATCATATATATACTGTATATTAACTATTCCAAGCAATCTTTACTCAGCTCAGAAAGGCCAGATGTATGGGAATTGTAAAAAATCAGGATATGCATAAAAACTGTTCAAGTGCATAAAGCAGCCCCATCTGGAAGACATCTACCAGAAATGAAGTTGTACAAAACCATTCCATTGATAATAAAGCTAATTTTTATGGGTCTGACAAGTATGTAATTATGTTCAGTGGTGCTTTTCAGATTTTATCACAGTCAATAAACCGCAGTGGTAATTTCATTCCCATTTGACATATTTACATGGAAACATTTGATTGGAGGAATTAGTAACCCTGAAAGCCTTGATAGATATGTTTTAATGATCTGTGACCTCCGCAGTCCCTCATCTGTTTATTGTTGCAACAGGCGAGAAGTCGTTCCTGTGCGACCTCTGTGGCTTTGCCGGCGGGACGCGGCACGCCCTCACCAAACACCGCCGGCAGCACACAGGTCAGTATGGCCACCTGGCCCTCAGCCTCCTCGGCAGGGGAAAGCTGGTCCAGGCAGGCACCCCAGCATCCACTCTTGGCCCTCGATTGCTTGTCTTTTCAGTTTTTATAAAATCCATGTACTTGGGGGTCTATCTAAAATACATAAGATTTTAATTCGTCTGTTTTTATATATTTAAAAAGTAGGCCTACTGCATGTTTTATGGATCAGGTGTCCTCTGTAAATTCATGTTAAGTAGGAAGGAAAAAAGAGTTTGTCCTCCAAAGCTCAGATACATCAGGCTCTTTTCTCTGTAGGCAAGACAGCCGTGGGCGTCCTAGGTGAAGCTGGGGAGTCCGTGTCCCTCTCAGGCTTGCCTTTTCCTGTAGGCCAGCCCCTCCCCACCTGCGTGCATACTCACCCCCTTTCTCCTTAGCTGCCAGGTACTTGTCTACGGCTCTCCCTTCCCATCTCTCTCGGCCTACCTGACTACCTAACTCTCTAGCCAGCAATCCTCTGCAAGTTGGAACAAGTAGATGTGTTTTAGGTCACCGCTGTTGCAATTATTTTTGCTATTAAGAATGGATAGCAGCAAGGAGGGCAAGATAAGTAGATGTGGACATTGAAGAGGATTGTTTTCATGACGTGCATTCTTGATGATTCAACAAAATAACATATATATATCTGGGTTAGGAACTGTTATGGATGAAAAGTTTTAAACTTTTATTAAAATTGATTACCTACTTGGTTTGTATAATAGATCTTATAAGTAATTATTTTAATAATTCTAAATTATACGTGCCTGGCACAGTGCTGTTACTGCATTGTTCCTTCTGATTATTAATAGAACCACTTTTTACTCTCAAAAGTGATCTAGTTTAGGTGATAAATCATGTGTTAACACAATTTGTAACTAAATATTGGACTTTTCTTTGGGTACCGTGAGAATGGTTGAGTTTGGCAGTTTATACTCAAAATGGCATGAAATTAAGATACATGAAATATGTTGATTGTGGTACATTTTGATTCTTGATATATTTAACGGTTAGCTACAGGTAGCTTTAATGCCTGTTATGGTATTTGTAAGGTCAGTGAAAATTAATGCTAGCCATCCCTTTGAGGTCTTGAGTTTATATGATTCAAATTTCCATATGAGGTAAGAGTTATTATTGAGTCAATGAGAAATTTCCAATGTTTAACATAATGTTGGAAACACAAACTTAACTTTATAAAGATAAAAGTCCGTTTTAAGTTTACAGTAGCAACCCACGATCACGTTTTCCTAATCTGGTGACATAAAGATTCAGCGTAAGAGATGGCAGAAGAGGCCCAGTGGATGGCAGTCATCCTTGGCAGCTGTCTTGGGGGAGTTGGAAATATGTGTATAGTAAAGTGTGTTCATGTGGGGTTTTTTATTCTTAATGTTTTCAGTTTATTGATGCCCGAGTTGTTACCATTCACATGTCATTGTGGCTCACCTGGTCACACGCTGGTGTGGCCCTGGGGCCAGCAGACCCTCCTGTGTGCACCTTTGCCAGCATGGCAGAGCTGCCTCTTGCCAGTGCAGTGGGGACAGTAGTGCTGTGATCACAGGCGTTTACAGGTGATCGATCACAAAGCTTGCATCGAGCAGGCACAACTTTGTATTTTATGTCAGGTCCAGAGGCTCCTTATTACTTTGCTATTAACTTTATACCATATAGGACAATGTCTCACAGACGGAAGCATCAGTCTTTTTGGCATTTATCTGCCTCTGTGGCACAAATCAAACATGATTCTTTAATACCAAAGTCAGTTCTTAAAACTATTTGCTTCAACCAAACAGCTTAGTACAGCTCAGTCTAGGCCCTTAGCTTTTATGCTGGATTTATAATATTTAAGCAACACAGAAGTTTTTGTTTTCAAGGCCAGAATTGTATGGTGCATTTGAAATATGTGTTTCTCTGATGTATTCCTCTTTGACATGGTTTACCTTTTTACCAGAGTGCCCACGCAAATTACAATCAGCTTGGAAAGGGATGGGTATCAAAAGTGTTCCAAATGGCGTAAATCATTCCCTACTGCAATACGGACTGTCTGGGGGCTGACACAAGACATCTTCCATCCCAAGATTTACTTTTATCACCTGTCAGAGACCCTTGATTCAAGGGCACAGGAGCAAATCCTCACGTGTAGTTGAAGAGTCTTGGCCAGCGTAATAACCACCAGCTTGCCCAAAGGAATGCGAGGTGTGAGTTTCCATGAGAAGTGTTCAGCCTGTCTGACAGATTGTTGACACAGAAAGGGTACCACTCCATGTCGATAGCCATTCTGGTGTCCCTGCTCTGGCTTTCTTTTACTTTTCTATCAGAGGGACCTAAGATGCAGAATATTCCTTAACTGTTATTTTGGCCAAGACTATTGCTCATAAATGAAAGTATGGAGAGCAACACAATTTAAAGTAATATGTACTTGTTATGTCACGTAAGGAAAAATCAGGAGGAAAGGAACTTTCACCTTTGTTCTGCATTTTTGAGTAGGATTATACAGGTAGCCCTTTTGACTTAAAGATAGCATTGTTCTTAGTAATTAATATCTTACTTGTAGATTTATTCTTCCTCTGGCTTTAGAAAGACAAAGGATTTTCAGAAGTATTGTTCCCGATGCACCAAATCAATTTGATCAGTCTGTCAAAAATTTTTCCTTGACAAGTGTGTATACCTCTTCATACAGTACCTATCTCATTTTAAGCATTAACAAATATTAGCAAACTGAAATACTTATTTAAAATTTGTAAGATTTTCTTTCAAATTTTATAACCTGGAAGTTGAGTGGATTTTTTTAGCTATATATTGAGATTAACAAACAAGAAAGTACTTCTGTATTTCTGAAGTACATTTTCCTAAGGAAATTACCTGAAAAAATTATCTTTCTGGATTTAAAAAAAAAAACACAACATATTCAAACACCAGTGTTGAACATGTAACAAAATTAATATTCTTTTATTAACTATTTTGTTAATTATTCACTTATGTACAAATCTGAATAAACTGTAGTTTGCATAAGTTGACATGGAGTTCTTCTCCTATCAAGAGCCTAGACATGCTTGAGCCTTCCTTACTTAGTGGTTATAGCATAGTATTTTATGTAGCATATTTTGGTAGCATTATATTTTTTCTCTGTCAGCCTGTATATAACTCAGAATTTCTTAATATTACACAATTTAATCTATTGCATTATCAAGTTAAATATGAAATGACAATTTATAGTTTATTGCAATATAATGCTAGCTTAATATGAATTTCAAATTATTAGAATTATAGAGAATATAAATGACATTTCTTTAAAAGTGTTTTTTTAAGTTTAAATTGTGTCACATAAAAATGTGTTAAATTAAAATGTGTGCCATAAAAGGTTAAATGAAGTAAGCTACACTTGCTATGTTTTTTAAGTGCTATGTTAAGCCTCTGAACCAATGAAATTAACTTTGAAGAGCTTACATGACCTTTAATTTATACCACTCACTCAGACAGTAAGTCCATAATGTCACTCTTTTACCCCCTCCAGATTCCTGCTACATCCACGAAAAATGGATAAATTAAAGGTATCTTGCAAGGCTGTTAGAATAAACAAGGTAGCAATGAGTTATGATGCCAACAGATCTTCAAACACTTATGTCGAATGGAATAAGAAGACTACAGAATATATTTGTGGATTTTATTAATTAAAAATATCTTTAAATTGACCACTTGGATTCATTATGTTAAAACTGGGAGATTTATACTACCTAACTTGAAGTCTTATTATATAGCTCCAATAATCATGATAGTATTGTATTGTCGTATGGAACAGAATAGATCTATGCATATATTTCTCAATTGTTTTTGACCAAGATGACAATATTTAGAGATAAAGCGAGCAAAGGATGTGTAAAGCCTCTACATTGGAAACTTCAAAATACTGCTAAGAGAAATTAAAGAAGACCTAAATAGAGTGATATACCATGTTCATGGATCAGGAGACTCAATATTGTTAAGATTTCATTTCCTCTCACATTGATCACTTCAAATCCCATCAGGCTTTTTTTTTTTTTTTTAAAGAAATTGACAAGCTGATTTTAAAATTCATATGGAAATGCATTGGTCTGAAATACTCAAACAACTTGGAGAAAGATGAACAAACTTGAGGACTTATTCTACTTGACTTCATGACTTATAAAGCTATAGTAATCGAGTCATTCTGGTATTGGCATCAAGGTAGATAAATATATCGATGGAATGGAACAGAGATGACAGAGCAAACCCACACCGACATGGTCAATTGTTTTTTGACAAAGGAGCAAAGGCAGTTTAATCTTTGTAATATATGGTGCTGGAACAGTTGGCTGTCCGTATGCAGTAAAAATGAACTTTGATCCATATATCATACCATATACAAAAATTAACTCAAAATGATCGTAATCTAAATATAAAACTTAAAACTGTATATTCTAGAAGAAAATTTAGGAGGAAAATCTTTGTGACCGTAAATTATCGAAGATTTCTTAGATACCATATCAAAAACCTGATTCATAAATGAAAAAAATCATAACTTGAAAAAATATAAATTGATAAATGAAAACTTTATAAATGAATGACTTCTTGTCAAAAGACACTGAAGATAATGGAAAGACAAACCACGGACAGGGAAAAAATATGTGTAAATCACAAATCTTATAAAGGATTTGTGTTTGTAATATATAAAGAAGTCTCAAAACACAATTTAGAAAACAACCAATTAAAAAAGGGTCAAAGATTCAAACAGGCACTTCACCAAAGAATATAAATACATGGCAAATAAGCACATGAAAAGATCCTCAACATCATTAGAGAAATACAGATTTAAAGCACTGCCCACACCAACAGGCACTCTCTTACACAGCTGGTAGGAATGTAAAATGATCAAACCACTTTGGAAAACAGGTGGACAGTTTCTTACAAAATTAGTGTGTACCTGCCATATGATCCAGCCATTCCACTCCTAGATACTTGCACAAGAGAAAAGGAAATATGTGTCTAAGCAAAGACTTGCACATGAAGATTCATAGCAGCTCTATTTGTAATACCCCAATGTGAAAGCAACTCGAATGCCCTTTAGTGGAAGAATGGATAAACAGACTGTGGTACAGTCATATAATGAAATACTACTCTACTACTCAGTGATAAAAATAAATGAAATATTTACACCTGGAGCAACTTGAATTTGTCACAAAATAATGCTGTGAGAAAGAGGCCAGACAAAAGAGAGCACGTAGTATGTGTTTCCATGGATATAAATTTCTGGAAAATGTAACTCATATGTAGTGACAGAGAGCAGATAAGTGTTTGCCTGAGGACAGGATGATCAGGAGAGAAAGGGGTATGAGGAAACCTTCAGGGGTGATGGTTGTGTTCCTGATCTTGATTGTGGTGGTACTTTCCTTCTGCCTCGCGTGGTCAGTCTAGACAGATATGTCAAGTTAGTGAGATTATTAATCATACGTGTGTTTTAATCCAGATGAGGGCTTTGCTTTGTGTTTCTGTTTCCACGTGAACCACTCTTTGACATTGCTATACAATTAAAGTACTCATCATTGAATTTAATGAACAATTCTGTTTTTATAATGAATCTGGAAGTTTTCAGATATGCTTATGTGTGGATGTTTGTATGTTTCCATGATGTAGAATATTCCAGTATCAAATTTGAAGAGATTGAGCTATTTTCTTTAGCCTTATGTAATATGAAGAGCATATATTGTCTCAAATAAAAGCAAAACCTGCCATCATGAGGAAAGTGAGTTTTTGTTTGTCAGTTCAGTCCAATCAGTTGTCTATAGCAATTTAAGTGACTTAACCAGCAGTTTAGAAACTGAGAACAGAGAGTTATTCAAGGTGACCCTGGGTGATCACTTGATTGGGGTGTTGTAGATGGGATTTATTTTAAGAACAGATGGCTAAAAGAGACAAATATCTTTCTCAACTCCAACGTTTTTACTCTGCTGTGTATGTGATCTTCTTTTTCATAGAGTAAATCATATTCTACCTGGTAGAGTCTGTTAAATGATGTCTTTATGTTAAATTCACTAACTCTGCGAACGATGAGTTGTTTTATGTATGCTATGGGTTTGTCTTTTTACGGGTTATGAGATCTTGATGGGAACTGTTTGTGTGCACTTCTTTTATCTTTGTGAGTGAGGAGTTTGGGCAGTCCTATCATAATAATGATAAAAGCAACTGGTTATTGAGCACCCTGCTAAGTACTTTGCGTGTGCTTTGTCTTCCTTAATCCTCACAATTAACCCTGCTTGTTTGGTGGTATTACTCTCCTGATTGTGCTCAGGGGGTTTTACAGGTAGGGAGTGAAATATGGCAAAACCTGGATTGGGATTGAAGTCCATCTGGCTTCTTCTAACTGCTACCCTGGGCTGTGGTGGCAGATGAAGCACCATTGGATGAGATGTGTATGCATTCAGTTAAATGTTACTGCAGTTATGGTTAAGGACATATAAATAGGCTTAGGAAATATAGGAGAAATGTCTAAACGTTCTGATTTTCAGGACAGATATCATTTTGTTGCTAGCTGAATTGATATAGAGTAATTTTAAACCAAGATATTTCATCCTTCATTTTCTGTGTGTCAGTATACTTATAAAACTTTTATAAAAACACTGGTAGAATTATTGAACAGATGTAAAATTAATCCATGCTATATGTAAAATTTCCCAGGAAAATTGTTTATTGAGAAGAGTATCAGTGTCTATTATAACTGTTTTGGGGGAAGAGATGCTGAGGTTTTCTTCAGTTCACCACTGTCCGATAGACGTGATGCGAGCTACACATGTCATTTCAGGTTTCCTGGGAACCATATTAAAAAAAGGAAAAAGTAACAGGTGAAAGTATTCTTTTAAGTAGTTTAACCAAATACATCCAAATGATTATCATTTCAACATGAAATCAACATAACATCATTAGCGATAGTTTTTTTGTTCTAGGAGTTTGAAATTTGGTGTGTATTTTACACTTCTAACACATCTCAATTCAGAAGCTAAACTTTCATCTGAAATCCATAATCTATATTTAGACTAGATAAAATTTACACTTCAAAAAGTAGATTCACATTCTCAAGCTGTTCCAAACAGACTTAAACATCTTTTCAGTAGGTGAATCCAGTATCAATTTTTTTTTTTTTTTTTTTTTTTTTTGGTGAGGAAGATTGTCACTGAGCTAACATCTGTTGCCAATCCTCCTCTTTTTGCTGAGGAAGATTGGCCCTGGGCTGACATCCATGCCCATCTTCCTCTACTTTATACGTGGGACCCCTGCCACAGCATGGCTTGATAAGCGGTGCGTAGGTCCATGCCTGGGACCTGAACCTGCAAACCCGGGGCTGCCAGAGTGGAGCGTGTGAACTTAACCACTACGCCACTGGGCTGGCCCTCAATTTTTAAATTTAAATTTACATTAATTAAAATTAAATAGCCAGGTTTCAAGTGCTGACCAGCCAGTATAGCTAGTGGAATTAAAAACTGATTAAGACTTGATGATTTCTTTGACTGTGTGTGTGAAGGAGTGGTGGTTAAAGGAGAGAAAGGTGTCAATCAAAGGACCAGCCGTGAGTCCTGTGCAAGCCCTTGAACCAGCTCATGGGTGAAATGTGTATGTGGACACATCTGTTATATCTACACAGGGGAGATAAAATTTAAAGTGCTATTAAATATTATTTTAAATGTTTCTGTGAGGCCTCTGTACCTTTTTTTCAACTTAGTGAACTATAATTCGTCTTTACTTCTAAGTTTTTAATTGGTAGCAATTTATAGCTTTATTTTATAATTTTCTTCATATTTAACTTTAAGATTTTAGTAAGTTTATATGAAACTTAAACTTCACTTTAAGATTTTAATGTTTTAATAATTTTATATAATTAAAGTATATCTCTGTTTTATGCTTTTCCATGGTTTTTAACCTTACTGAGATTTTTGTAATGGCTCTAATGTAACCAGTTTGTTAAAGGACTCCAAGTACAGTGCTGAGGCTTAGACTCCTGTTAGTGTGAGCCACGTGTGAGTGACAGAGTGCGTACCCTGCCTCTTTTCCAAGATAGAAATAAAAGTCACTGGTATCTTCTAACTTTCTCACTCTAGAGTGAATATTCAAATGTCCTGAATATGTGTATGAACTATGTCCTTACAATTTCATGGAAATAAGATTCTTTTAAATTGTCAAGAACAGGTTTAGCCCTTCATTTCCAATTCTTATAATTATTCATGTACAACACTTCTTGATATATTACAGGAGAAAAACCTTTCAAGTGTGATGAGTGTAACTTTGCTTCTACAACCCAGTCTCATCTGACTCGGCATAAACGGGTACACACCGGAGAGAAGCCCTACAGATGCCCCTGGTGCGACTACAGGTAATGGCTCCATACTGAGCAAGGAGAATCAAGTGGTCACCAGGACGGATTAAATCCTGTTAAATTCACTGTAAAAGGATAGTTTTTCTGATCAACCTGAATTAGCACAATTTAAAGTGATTCATTTATTAGGTTGAAAATTTCTTTTACCCCCTAATTTTCGTGATTTTTTAAGATTGTAAAGTTCTTTTCCATTTTTTATAATCTTAACATTTAGGTTTTATAATCCTTTAGTACACCTGAATTTCAGGTGATTTTACTTCTTTGCCAAAGTAAGGATCTGTTCCAATTAATCAATTATTCTTTGCATTTGGTAGCTCATCTACTATGAGTGAAGCACTTGTTTAGGCCATGAAGACAATATAACAAATGTTTCCTGCCTTTACGGATATTATGGCATAATAGGTGACTTATAATATTCACAAATAATATTAATACACATTTCAGTGGGTAACTAAAGAGGCCAGGGGAGTGCATAGAGAAGCAACAAGTTCAGCCACAATGAAGTCTTCCTTGAGGAGACAGTGTTTCAGCCGTGGCTTAAAAGATGGGTAAATTTCAGAGACACGTGTATGTTCTACCAGGATGCAGGAGGTCATGCAACAGTGTAGCATTTTGTGCTGAGAGCATGTTAGAGATCATGTGTGCTCAGTCCACTCACTGAGGCCCACAATGACTACGTGATCTCTGCCAGACTGCACAGTTACTTCGCAAAGGCATACTTCTCACACAGGTGCAGAGACGTACGAGACATATTCAGGCAAGGTAAAGAATCCTGTCTTACTACATGAAAAGGTATGTAGAGAGGGCAGAGTGGAAAATAAGACGGGGTGGAGGTTGCAGCTAGATCAAGCTGCACCTGGAGCCGGTGAGAGTGAGTTCGCAGCTCAGGAGGTGGTTGGTGAGACACCACAGAGTTTGCAGGCAGTTGAATGACATCTGTCTTTGGAACTTACTCAGCTGAACTTTGGGGCCTGAATCGGAGTGTGAGCCTTCTTCATCCTGGAGCTGAAGATCTCACGGCCTGTTACTCATGTTGACAAGGAGACATTGAGGGTGGTTCTTTTAACGCAGCTGAGATCTTTATAATGTTCAATGTTAGAATATATACCTTACACCTGAAGCCTTCATTAAAAAATAGATTTTCGTATTCCTGTGGATGTAGCCTGTGCATTCAGTAAATATATTGCCATAATCTCTATTATTATCCTCATTATTGCATTAAGTTTTATATTAAAGGTCATCTAATAGTACAGAGATATTACAGATATTTCATTCATTAATTATTCATTCATTCAACATTTTATGAGTTCTATCTTTGCTTAACACTAGATTGGTGTTTCTTGGAGATTTGGTAAAATGGTGATCCAATTAGAGGTAGACATAGAAATTTTAAGGTGCTGATAATATGAGTTCTTTAAAGAATAAACATTATAGACTGCTCTTTTTCCTTGTTAAAGAGGTCAGATATGTGGCTGCCTTCCCTGTAAAACACAGAAAAGCAATTAGAAAATTATAAAAATTTTCCTAATTATCGCTCTTAGCTGTTAGGATTACATCCTTTCAGTCTGTACTCTATGCATGAGGTTTGAGTTGTTGTTTTGGTGGCTTTTTTTGTTTCATTATAAATTTTATTTTTCACACTTAACAAATTGTAACTACCTGTTTCATTAATCTTGTGTAACTATGGTTTTCAAACTGTTATTTTTAAGTAGCAGAACTATTATTTCAAACAACATCATATACAGACCCAATATATAAAATAAGTAAAAGTGATATCTACCACTTATAAGCAGATCTCATAGTTAAAATATTTAATATTACATATAACATTAAAAAATATCACATGAGACGTTTGACAAGCAAAAAATTTTCAAATGGCGGAGTCGCTGATAACAGTTGCTGTTGGATTAGCCTTGGTGTCCAGTTCATGTCTTGATCCTGGTGTGAGTGCGGGGCAGGAGGGTGTAGTCAAGAGCTCAGGCCTGTGAAGGAGCCAGCCCAACCCTCACTGAAATCACTTAGCTTCAGGGAGCAGCCGCTTCCTCATTTGTAAATAAGGGTGGTTGGTACCAACCTTGTAGGATCATGGTTTATATGAGATGAGAAACACAGTGAAATTACTTAGCCAGAGCCTGGCTGATACACTCCACTCTTGTTTTAACTCTCATCTCAGGTCAGTACTTGAGATGGTTCTAGGTTTTACTTCTTACACTCTCAAGATACTATTCAGTGCGGTAATACAAGAGTTTCAATGAAGGCTTTCCGTATGTTAAATTTATTTATAATACATGCCATGATGGATTTTTTTTTTTTCAGTTTTTGAAGTTGTTAAAAATATATCAAATGCAAAATCAATTATTGCATAATTACTGAAATACCTTAGAGTTTCGAATTGCCTAGTTTGAAAACTGCTCTTCTGTAATATAATTTTAATACTTGCATGGCCTCGAGTTAGATTGATAAACAATCATTTTATTTAATGTTTAGACATTTAGGCTGTTTTCATGTTTTTACTTATACCTAATGCTTATACCTAAATCTTTGTGCATATCCATGATTCTTTTTTTGAAGAAAGTCCTAGAAATGTGATTTAAGGCTTTTAATTGTATGACTACAAAGGTTGAGATTTGAATTTTGTTTCACTGATCAGTACTGTGCTTTGTCTTTGTACAGCATTGCCTTAAGTCTTAGCATACATAAACATATTTTAAAGTATTTCAGGTTTCCTTGGTTTGAAATTGTATTATACTTTTGCTAAGGTTGAGGTCATATTGCTTGTCCCCTGTTCTAGTTATCGCTCTGAAATAGCATCACTTCCGTGTAGAAGTGCTTTTGAGCCAGCTGGATCCCATCCATATTATACCTCTGTCAGGCACTGCAGTGAAAAGGAGATTGTGTATTCTAAGAATATTGTCACTGTCCTGTGAATTAATACTCAAGATGTTTAAATCTAGTGATATCTATTAAATTTGCTTTTGAAATGCTTAAAGCCCTTGATAAAAGGGTGATTTTATCTTTATTTAAAACTTTTAATTATTTGATTATTATTGAAAGTGAATAGTGGGAGCATTTTCTGTTCATAAGGCAGTTTTATCATTCTGTGTACATATGGTTAGGTCTGCTTTCACAAGTGAGCAAGAGACAAGTTAACCTTGACCAGGAGTACAAAAAAGTTGAAGGTAGGGACTATGAATGAAATGTGGAATTTACAACAGATATCTTTGTTTTCTTGTTGATGAGCAAAAGATTTGAAAATGTGCAGATAGTGGAGTTCAAAATGATTGTTTTCGTTGCATAGCATAGGAAGAACGAATGTTTACCATATCTACCTCCCAACAACAAAGAGAATATCTTCTTTCACAAGATGAATAAATTTGAATACGTATGATTTCCAAAGAATAAAAATATCTATAAGATGATCACATATTTCCTAAGAAGATATGATCATATTGGTCTTATTGGTATCTTCTCATAATATTTTATTGCTTACAATACTTAAATAACTTTTTTCATTTAGATTTTTATTTGCTTAATACAGATAGATAAAAATTATTCCTGTAGGGTATTCCTGTCTTTGTCATTATTAACACTTATTTGCAGGTAAGTTACCATCATTAGACACTGAAGTATTATTTAAATTTCATTTGAAAATATATTTTTCATTTTATAAATTGAACATTAGTGGAGAAATATTAGTAGTTATAATTATTCATGAAAAATGTGAATATAGATTTGTTTACAAAAGAATTTTATAATTGGTGTTTTGAACCTGGGGCTATTTTTCAAGTTGGCATTATTAATTTAGGCAATGACATCTCATTCTATTTAGATGTAAACATGTACCCCTTTCCTAAGCTTTTACTGTCTCAAATATCCAAAAGTCTAATCCATTACAGATCAGTATATTTTATCATTACTCCAAAACTTTTTCACCATTAATTACTATTCGTTATAATTTCAAAGCATAAATTTAGATTTATAGCACACTGTCCTACCACGTTATTTATGCAGAAAATTTTTTAGATTTGTTTCTACGTTAAAACAGAAACAGTCTAACATTTTTTGTATATTTTAATTTCCCTTTATGTATTAATTGTCACTTCTATATTAATGAGAGAAATAGGAAAGCCTTTAATACGTTATAGTAAGTACCTTTTATAATAATCTAAGTCTTTCTTTGCCCATAGAACTTATTAATAGCAAACTGCATTCTATTTCACTGATGACACTGGCTTTTACATAAGAGTAAATGGCCATAGTTGGGCTTTCTTTTACGTGAAATTTATCTTTTCATTGGCTTCTTTTTTTTTTTTAGGACTTATGGAGGAAATACAATAAATGCATATTAAACAGTAAACCACTGATAAGTCATGAAAAGTGACACACAATACTACGTGCAGTATTAAAAATATTAAGGATAACCCTGTATTACACTTTAAATGTCGTTTAGTAAATTAAAGAAAACTAAAATTTCGAGCAGACTCTAGCAGTTTGATCATTTATTTATTGCATTCTTATTACTGATCTTGGAATAACTTCTGTATTCCTTAAGACTGCTTTTGGCCGGGTTTTTCCTCAACTGTCTAACTGCCTTAGTACTTCCAATCTTAATCGTACATACAATCTTTTTAAAAAAATTTTTTACTGTTCTACTTTTCATTTTATTCACTATTTTTATTCCTTTTTTGATTAGTTGAAATTATAACCCAAATTAAAATATGTTATGTTATAGAGCTGAGGAATAAAATCTACAATTCCTGCCTCATGAAAGGTTCACTCCATTGTTTTGCGAAACTTGTAGGAATACACTTTTTTTCCCTACTTGATGGTTTACTTAGCTCTTGGCCAGCATATTCAATAGAAGTCATTAATACATTAGATTTTTATCTCGAGAAGATTTTTCTTTCCTTTTTGGCTAAGGGGGAGGCTAAGAATATTTGATGTAACATTTAACCCAGGTAGTGGTATCTCAACTAGAAATGTGCTTTTTGTGATACTCCCTACTGTCTCTTTTATTGCTCATGTAAACATTTTGTTAGTATTTTGTATAATCAAATTCAGTTAGTTTTCACACGTGTGGCTGGAGGAGGTAGAATTTGCTCTTTGTCACAACCATTTGAAACCCGTGTGTGTGTTTGTGTGTGTGTATCCTAGAAAATTTTTGTCAAAAAATACTTTTAATTTAATTGAATTCTGTCTTAACTTTGCATGATGCTGAAAGCATTTTTAGGGTAGTTTTAAGATGTAATGATGAAAAACTGTACTTATGATAATTCTTTATTTCCCCTTAAAGTTTGTATTAATTTCTCAAACATATATTTCTATAAAGTGTGTCAGTTATGAAAATTTTTTCAGGTCTTAGATAATATTATGAATTTTTATGTAACTTTACTAAATAATCATTTTGTTTATTATGCATAATTAAATAATAAGGCAAACCTTCTCAGGTAGCGTGGCATTAAGAATTCGGTGTACAATGGGATTCACTGTTCTTGTCTTCCGTTTGTGTCAGCAGCATCCTGAGTTAGGGGACTGACTCCACAGGGGACAATTTTCTCCTTTTGGACAGTCTCTTCAGAGAGTTTCAATTTTCCTTTGGCATCCTGTGCAGGTTCACAGGTTGCACAGGAGAAGCAATGGATAGAACAAACTCGGACTTACTCTGAATAAGGACAACGAGAAAAAATAAGTGTTTGTCTATGTAGCAGAGCATTATATACACCAAGAGAGAAGTGAAATTATACACACCAAAACGAACAACTCGCGTTTCTTTTTCTAAAGAATTAGAGGTAGCATTTATTTCTTTTGGGTGATTTTAAAGTTCTCAAAGAATAATAATACTACGTAAAAATAATCAAATGAAAATATCTAGTATTAATATTAGATACAATTTATATTTAAAGCAATTTGATTGATGCCACAAGCCTAGTTATATCAGAATAGACTTTAAATCAAAACTATTTTTGTCCATGAAATAAGCCAGATAGAGAAAGACAAATACTGCATGATATCACTTATAAGCAGAATCTAAAAAAAAAAAAAAAAGTCAAACTCATAGAAATAGAGAGCAGAAAAGTGGTTGCCAGGGGCTGGGGGTTGGGGAAACGGGGGGGAGGTTGGTAAAAAGGTACAGATTTTCAGTTCTAAGATGAATAATGTCTGAGGATCAAATGCAAAACATGGTGACTATAGTTGGTAACACTGTATTGTATAATTGACATTAGCTAAGAGAATAGGACTTAAATGTTCTCACCAAAACAAAAGAAAAAAAGAAAAAACAAACCCACTATTTTTGTCATTTAAAGTACTAATCAATACTATTTCATTATTTCATTTATCTCGTCTATTATCTCTTTATATTTTACTCTATTGTAACTGCTAATCCAGGTAATGGAATAAAAAACAAATGTACTAGGTTGAAAAGCTTAGTTTGAAAGCCTAAAAACCCAGTTACTTGCCAAACTTTTCTTAGGATAATGGTGATTCCAAGGCTTTCTTCAAATTGCGGTGAATTTCTTCTGGGAGGCGAATGTGTCCGTTGTCTTATGGATGTAGTGCTTGCTCCTGGTGAATTGCCCTTCCTGCTTGCTACCTTCACACAGTTCAGCTGGCCACAGGTAGATGTCAATATCGTGGCTGGTTTGTGAGACCATGTTTGGTTATTGGCCAGTGCAAATATTACTTCAGAAGACTCTCCTAGCATGTTTCAAGGTGATACTTTATGGACCTGTACTATCTTTCACATGGAGTAGATGTTTCTGGTAAGTTTAGGTGGGATTTTTTGAGGGATCCTCTAACAAAATGATATAATTGTGTCTTCAGGTTTTCTATCATGAATTATGACAGTTTTGCTGGATGTAAATTTATTCTTCCTTTTTTTCCTAATGTTTCTGTCCGTTTCAGAAAGAAATTGAATTCTTTCTGAACAAATATCCCCTAATTTTCTCTGACCATTTCATTAGTGCATTTTTTTTTAAGCTCAGTAATTCTAATTGTGGTTTTGTATTTTCTATAACCTCTATTATGTCTAATGTTCTTTTTATACATACCATGTTTTACTCATACTTCTCTTCCCTGCTCTGTAACACCCAAGCACATAGGCTTTTTACGATTTTTGTTTCAGCCTGACAGGCTGTGTGCTGATACAGCATGAGTATTTATGTCAGGCCTTTAATTGATGTTGGTAAATTTTCATCTAACAAAACTCCTTTAAGTAAAAAAAAATCTGTAGACCTGAAAACAAATAGATTCCATAGCATTAAAAATTACAGATTGGTTCAGATGTCTTTAAAAGGAAAAAACATCTAAGATAATTCGTTTTGTTTATCAGTACAAGTTAAGTTGTTTTGTTTGTTGGTATAGCTGCAATAGGCACTGAGATCACAGATTAATTAAAAGAGCCATTCTGAACACAAAGTGACCATACATTCCCTCTGCTATCTCTGAAAGTAGAATCTAGATAAACATGTTTATCTAACCTGCTGTGGTTGAATCCCAAATCCAGTCATTATAAAAGGACCAAAACTATCTTTGGGGATGGTCTTTCTACAAGGAATTACTATGGACAGTCCCTGGGGTGGTAGTTAGATATATCTGTATATATTGTGGTAGAAAGAAAGGCCTTAGAGATGAAAAAAATAGAAAATATCTTTTTGGGCAATAATCTCTTGCATAATAAGTTATTCCTCAGACACTAGAGCTATTATCACACAACAAAACACTTGACTCTGTAACTATCTATATCTCTAACATCAGAGGCTCCAACAATGCAGCTTATTAGGAAAGCTCTGTAATCACCCGGAGGGGCTGACAGCAGTCAGTGGAACATCAGGGGCACCTTCCAGTGTGTGGGTGATGTCACAAACTCAAACGTGGGTGTGAGAGAAATAACAAAGCAGAATAAAATAGCTGTGAAGTGTATGAAAGTTTGACCAATTGTCATTAGTTCAATGAGAGTGCTAAGATGTTAGTTTCATTTTGTTTTCAGATCCTTTGTTTCAACATATTCTGAAATATTGCCTCCCTAGGGCCTGTAAAAAACTGTGGAAGAAAGAAGGGGAAAGAAAGAAGAGCTTGGAACATTTAGAAAATGGTGATGTGCTAGTTTGTATGAGGCACAGGAGTAACGGTAGTATCTGTCTCTGCAGCTCTCCTCTATGTTCAACTCCCTTTAATGGCATGAGATGCTACCTTCGATGTGGTAGCACATATATATGTTTTGGCTTTACCTTAAGAATGTCTGTAAACACAAGATTACATCTTTTACAAACGTCACGTCTTTATTTTACTTAAGGGAATGTCACATAAACTCTGTTGGCTTTTTCCTATTTATGAGAAGTGCTATTTGTGAGAAGTTCTATAACAAGAAGTACTCCTGGATTTTTCCTTTGTTTTAGGAAACAATGTCACGTTGTCCCTTACTACAGAACTACCAGTGAGCTGTAATTAAAATAAACTGGAATCCGTCATTTGATAACATCATATGTAAAGTGATACTTTTCCTTACAGGGAATTTTAACCCGATATTAACCTTTCCTCTTACCCCTTAAACTTTAATTCCTTACTCTTAATTCTTTGGCTTGAATCTTGCTAAACAACCCTAGTCCCTCATTTTGTATCTTTTATATCAGCTATGACACAGTTGAGAGATCTCTTGCTGTGTAAGTTTTGAATATATGTTGATTAACTTTACTGACCTTTCTTTCCTCAATGCTTTATTTCTTCATCTTAAATTACAACTTTTAGTAAATATATGAAATGTCATAAAACAAATCAGAATTTTCCCATTGAGAGAAAATGTGGTGAATTTTTAGTGTTTGTGCTTCAATAAATCAATCTCTTGGACAGAATCATTTGGGGTAAAGTGGTTAATACTTAAATTTGAGAAATTTGTTTTGTTCTAAAAACTTCAGATTGCTTTAATTTTAGTTAATAGCAAGATTCTGTCCTACTTTCCACTCTCAAATGATACTTTTCATTTGATTTTAAGTTATCTTCTCACTTGAGCCAGCCTGGATTGTAGGGCATATACGACATTATGTGGTGAAGGGTAGCAAGAAGTACATGTGGGCCTTTTAGTCCATGCTGGGTAGTTTGAGTTTTACCCCGAAGGTGGTAAATAGCCGGTGGAGAATTTTAAGCAGGAAACGGACATATTCACATTTTGCTTTGCAAAGATCACTGATACAGTGCAAATGGTGAGACAGAGAGGGACACAGCAGGAGATGGGAGATCATTTAAAAGACAGTTGCACAGGTGCAGGGAGAAAATAGTAAGTGCCTAACCCTAAACTAACACCAGAGCCAAGGCATGGAGAGAGGCCGATTCAGATGCTTGTTAAGAGGTACAATGAATGGATATGGGGACCAAATGAACGAATTTAGGATGAGAGAAAGACACATGCTATCCTTTAGATGCCCTGGCCAGGGCTACTGGGTGAGCAACGGTGACATTCGCGAGGTCCTCACTACTGGAGGAGGAAGATACCCTTTAGCAAAATGATGATGAGTGTGGTTTGGGATATGTTAACGTGAAAATGCCTGTGGGATATCCAAATGGAAATGTGTCAGTAGATGTATGGGTCAGTACTGAAATGTGTGAAACTTGAAGGCACTGATGTGGTTGATATTTTTCTCGGAAAATGTGGAAAACAAAAAAAGCAGAGGGACAAATAGCAAGTGTAGGAGGTACTGAGAAGTAGCCTCCCAGAAATGGAAGGGACCCCCAGGCAACAGGCAAAGAGTGCTCAGCCATTGGACGTTCAATAACAGAAGAACAGTGCAGTTCACCTGCCTTAGTCACAAGAAGGTCACTGGTTCTCGCAGGAAGACCAGTTCTAGTAACGTGGTAGGAACAGAAACCAGTTAAGTGGAGAGAGGTGAAGAAATGGTAAGAATGCGTGTTGACTGGTCTTGAAGGAGCTTGTTTTTGAAGGCTGCTCTGTGAAAACACTTGGGGAGGTGGTGGTAGCTAGAAGGGCAGATAGATGGATGTACATTGTATTTGTGTGTTTGTTTTCGTTAGTTTGCTTAAGATTGCTTTTTCAATTTTACTTAAATGCTTACATGCCAAAGTGAAAGAGCCAACTAAAATAGTGAAGTTTAACACTGCGGTATACCTAATGGCTAGGATGGACATGTAAGATCAGGGTTTTGTGAGGTGAAAGGGGCACTGGTAACAGCAGTGTTGGAGTAATCCTCTGTGACTTGGTGGAGGCATCTCGAGTCAGAGCAGTGCCTCGCTGTTCCCACCGTGGGGCCTCTCTCTTGAGATGGAGAACTTCGGCTTCAGAGCCTCTGAATCTCTCTGTGTAGCTGCTGTAACAGTGTTGCCACGTTTTGGGGTACTGCAGAGCACCAAATTTTACCTTGGCTGTGCTTAAAGTTTTGAATCAAGAACATAGAGATTGTGTAATGGTATTATTCTGCCCTCCCCCAACACATACCAAAACATTGGGATTTTATTTGCTTTATATGAAGAATTTTCACAAAAGGCTATATTACTTTAACTGTTAAACGTAATTCAGAAATTCGCTTGACGCTAGCTAACAATTCAGTCTAACCATTTAACAGACACTCAAGTGTGGTCTTTTAAAATGTGACATCTTTTCTATGACTTATTCTAAATAATTTTTGCTAATGTCTCAGGTTTTCCTAAGATCAGTAAATCTAACAGTCCACTCTGATGACATCATAAGCCAGTGGAGTTGCTCACGGTCGTTTATTGTGATGACACCTGACTCCCTCATATATTTACAGCCCATTCGATTAGTTTCACCTATCTTTGTTTGACTTACTCCAAGTAATTATAAATATGGTATGACTCTCTTACCAATCCTGGACTTAATTATATTTCCTATGTCCGTTTGTGCTAAAACTTCTGTTTGACTGTTTTAGATTGACCTCTACCTTCTTCGAATTGCCATATTTTTAGAAACATATAACTACTGGAATGGTCCTACCAAGAGAAAGGTAACAATAATAAGGATCGTGTGGGTAGTGGAGGTAGTATGTGTATCATATGAAAAAAGAAAGCAAACATATCACTCCTTAGGGTGAGATAGGGGACATGATTTATTTTCATGACTTAGGGTGTATTATAACTGCTGAGTGTTGGTGTCAGTTGTACTAAACCACTAAAAAGTGGAAATAAGTCATATCTATTGCCCCACAGGTTGATGTATGCTTTTCTTTTTGCATTCACTAACATTTTTGTATGGATTTCCTTTGATTCTATTGGAATTTTTGCTGCTTTGTTTCATTATAAATTATGGTCACCACAAGATGGTTGTGGCTGCATTTCAAGTTTTGATTTTAGCTTGTTTTTCAACTTTAAAAATGAAAAGTGCATTTCCCTTTGCAAATGGAGGTAGTTCTGTATATCTCATCACCAATTTTTGGTGCAAATAGAGATAGTACAAATAATCACAAGTGCTCTTGAAGTAGGTTCATTTTGGCATTGGTTACAATGTTATTAAATGTTATTAAAATGATGGAGGCAGCCTCCCTTTTTTAGACTAACACAGCTTTCTTAAGGAGGAAGGGACTCAAAGACGCCGAGTAGAAATGGCACTAATGAGTAAGTGAGTCATTCGGAATGTCTCACACTCAAGGAGCCGTGTGCCTGTGCCTGAGAAATGTATGGGCGATATCAGCATATATATTTTTTTAATTGCATGTTCTTTCCAATTAATGATTTCTATACGGCCTTTGAAAAATGATGTTATGAATGTAATGATTATACAATCCCAATCTTACTTCTTGAGTTATATGTACTTGTTTTTAACTACATACACACACACACACATGTATATTACCTTCCTTGCATCCATTTTTAACAAAACAGTCTTTTAAAACGTTGTGTGCTCTAATGTAAAAGAGATTCAGAACAAGGTTCCAATTTTATTTTTAAGGTATTTTTTTTTTTTTGGTTTAAAAGTGGAATATATGTTTTCTTTAGCTGTAAAAGCACAGTCAAGGCACCATGATAAGTGAGTCAGTGTTGTAAAAGTAAAACGAATTTTGCCTTCACTCACATGAGCTATAGAAGGAGGAAGCTTTATTGTCCCTGGGAAAGTGATAAGGCAGAGTAATTGTATATTATACTGTCCCGGAACATCTGCCTGAAGACTGTTGGAGCAATTCATCTATCACGGACCATGCAGCGTGTTTTGTCTTTCTGCTTTAACCCGTCCCCACTGCTGGCCTGCGCTGAGGTTTTGATAGGGATTGCGCCTGGGCCGGGGCTCACATTAATCAGTCCCCTTGTTCAACACTCCAGCTGACATAATTACAACCTGCGCACAGCAGTTATTCAAGTCGAGTCCTTGTCACTCGTGGTGCGAAACTACACAGCTCCGATCCCGGAGGAGATTGCCTTATCACACAGAACAAGGGCTCGCAGGAGTGGGAGAGAATAGAAATGGGAAAATGTCTTCCGGGAGTACTATATATTCCTTTAAAATAAGACATTTGAGAGACTTACAAGGGACAAAGGGAAGCATTGTGTGCAGGGACTGAAATGAACCGGTTATTATTTTTAAATGGATTACGTGGAGCATTTTTGTAAAAATGGACATAGATTATTGAATAAATTGAATGACCCCTCGTCATCAGTGACTCTTTTCTATTAACTTTTTCTTCAAAAGTGATCGTATAACTTTAGAATTATAAAAGGTTTAAATGCTCCTTGATAGGACTGAATTTGACAGAATTAATAAAGTATGCATTTTAAATCTACTATCAAGCAAATATATACTTAACTCAGCTTTGTAAGGAGTAGAGTTAGAGCCAGGGAAGAATTCTTTCAGAAGACCTTCAAAGATAGGGAAGTTCGCCGTTCCTATGGCAGTGTAGCATTAATCCTTGAGAGAGGAGCCAGAAAATAAACTTTCTGTCTTATTATTTGTTGCACCTCCTCACACTAATCCTACATTGGGTGAATTACTGGCCAGTTCCTCCAATATGCCAGGTGTGAGGGATGCAGTCTCCTTTCAGCCACTTAAAAAGTGTTTAAAATTTTACAGCAGCCTCCTCCCCCACCCCAATAGACTCAGAGTCTGTGGGCATGTGGTGACTTAAGAGATCGGGTCTCCAAACCACCCAGTGAACCAGGCTCTATGCGTGCATGCGGAAAGTTGTTGGTGTTCTAAATGGAGCCTTTTAATTTTTCTCTTCAACATTATTAGGTCGTCCCAAGTAAAGCCAAGTTCTGGCCTAGACTGTCAGAAATATTGTGAAACATATTTTTGGTTTAGGATAACTTTTACTTATATCACCTTAAATTTGAAAAGCTTTCAACTAAAAAAGCTACAATAAATTATCATACATGCCTATGTATATATATAAAACTTGATTTGTAAAGTAGTGTTTTTTGTAGGTGACTTATTTCAAGCCAAAGTTTGGTAAGCATACTACTTTATATAGTTCAGGCCTGTTTGTGAATGTGTCTCTGTACACCTTTTTCTCCTACTCAGCCTCTCTTGCAAATGCGATTCGAATGATTACTTGGACTTAGAAGGATGGTCAGGCTGCACTATACTATACTCGTTTAGTAAAGATCTTTTTTTTTCAGGCTTCTCATCCACATACTTTTCTTGGCTTTACAGCATTTTACTTCACTAAGCTTAGCTAATTAACAGAAGAGGAGAGAATAAAACCCATCCTGTAAGGAAATAAATAACAGAGAGATGATGATTTGGGGTGGGGGCTATATTTATTTCAAAGATGCAGTACAAACAGTGGCAAGGTAACAATGAGGGAATTTCCACCAGCAGTTGTTGCTAGCCAGGCAGAAGATAGTGGAGGGAAGAGGAACAACATGCAGGGCTAATTCGACAGTCTGATTTTCACAAATCACAAACTGTAAACAGTATTGTTAGCTTGGCCTTGAAAAAATATTTTTCTGGTCAAATAAGTTTGAGAAACACTCTCTGTATTGTGCTCTTTGTCCATCTGCTTCAGACTCGTAATGAATAGCATATTAATGACTCACAGAATTCCTGCTGTAAAGAAGTATGTGTAATTTTGTTTAAGTGAAGTATGTGAAACTTTGGCCACCGAGGCCTTTTTCCCAAAGCCCTGTGGGCATCATGTTGGACTAATCAGGATGCTGATATTTCTATTTTGTTAAAGGATAGGCAACCGTTAATGTCTGCTACACAGACATTTTACCTAAGAGACTGGGGATATTAGTTTCTCAGAAGCACATAGTATAAGGCATCTGATAATTGCTTAAACCTATTAAGTTTAGTTTTACTTATATAAGCATTTAGTTTGTTGACTTAGTGTCACATGAAAGTCTACTAGGTTGCACTTCTTTTCTCAAAAGAAGTTGCTTTTTTCCTCCTTTTCTAGACTGATAATATATCAGTATATTAAGAAGTGAAAGTTAATCAAATGTATTTTTTTCTCTTTGGGCTAAAGAAGAAGAATCAAGGAAAAATCAAGGTTCTCTTGGGTTTGCTCTTGCCAACGGCCCCTTCTCCCTTCATGCGGCATGGAGGACAGGCTGAGTCTGGCCACGTGTTAAAGTCACGGTCTTGCTTTCTTACTACACAAAGTATATGAGGGGGACTGTTCTTGAAATGTTAAATTCTAACAAAATAATTTGGGTTTCTAGAGACAAAGTTCTGTGTTTCTTCCTATCATTTCTTCCTTGTGATTTTCATTGTTCTCCAGTAGAGTGGAAGGTGGAAAGAGGATGTTAGGTTTAAAGCAGGTTATTCCTCTTATTGGTTTTAGATACCAGGAGCAGAGATTTGAATCGAGAAGTAATTTAAGTGGACCTGAATGTGGGAACATGAATGGTGAAGAAAAGATGGGAAGTTATACATACTCTTGGGAATAGAAGGATCAGTGTAACAGTATGCAAAACTCTTACGTGATAAACCTGTCAAAGGCAGTGCTGTGTCATAGCTGTGTGTGCAGTTAATATCATTTGAAATTAGTCGAAGTTAGTAAAGCATTTTGAATAATTGAAAGCCAGATAATTTTAGGCCTTTATCGTTAAAGACATCACTGAAGGGGGGTGCAGCAGTTCTGTAAGTAGGCAGGTGGAATTTTCAACTGTTTCAAAAGTTTCATTTTATGAAGCACAGCCTTTTGTTATAGTTATTCATATACATGACTTATCTCTCCTATCAAATCTTATTTCTTTGAGGACCTAACCAAAATGATTCACTTATATGTTTTTTTTTGTAATAGGCACTGAATAAAATATATGTTGAATAAATTCATTTTGAAAATAATGTCAATACATGTGAAAGTAGACTTTTCTTTTAACCATAGACTTTCCACAGAAACCAAAGCAATAGGTAGGCTTAGATTACCTCTGTTCTGAAAGTACCTCCCAGTAGGTCTGAAAGGCTAGCCCTGCTGCCGTGGTTTCCAGACCAGCACCTAGATGTACTGATGTACAGAGACCTTCTGTGGGTGACACGGAGGCCGGTGCTGTGGCTGCCATTCAGTAGCTTCTTCAGGAGCACACGTTAATGTACTAGCTGCACACTGAGCATGCCATGAAGACTTGGGAGGTGACATAACCTGAAACCTGGAGACTTACATCCTCTCCGGAGTAGTGGAACACAGTCAATAATGCATCTGTTTTCGTCAACTTCTCTGCTGACTTTCAAGTTCCTTTTTCTTATAAGACACTGCTCTATTTTAGCATCAGATGGTGCAGATCACCTTACATCACACAACAAGCATTAACATAATTATAACTGAGCAATTATAACTGAAAAAATTCACGTACATCAGCTTTTATTGTCATAGCAATTGACTTCAAAGAATTGGGATTTATGAGAAGCAGGAAATAATGAATAAGTGATCCGATAGGAATTATCCTATTTAATAAATAGCCACCAGTTAGGAAAAAAGAAAAAAAAATTGTAGAATTTAGAGCAGGATGATCCAGAAGTTGTCCAATTAAATATTGCTCTTGTAGAAAATAGTCAGGAGATTGTATTTTGTGATTACCTCTGACATCTATAAACTCTTTTTATCTTAGTGAAAAAAAAAGAGGTTTTAGAAAATTTCGTAAGTAATGAAATACGCCATTATTTTTAAATATCTATTTTACTTAAATGCCCATAAAACTTACCATTATTGTACATTATTTTTACAATTTGAACTTTATCATTTGAAAAGTTAGTCTTACGACCACACCTCATTCCCAGCCCTCCTGTCACCCTATTCCCCACAAGATAACCACTTGCAAATGTTCATATTTCTGTCCTGCTGGGGATAACCTAACTACTTTGCTTATTCCTCTGTTTCTTGGTTTATAGGCAGCATCAATCAGGAAATTAGCTCAATTACCTCACTTCTGCTATACCTCTCCTCTTTTCTCTGTTTTTATTATAGTATTCCTTTTGGTTTTCCAAGTGATTACCTGTATAATTTGACTTACCTTACTTAAATCTTTTACTTGGTTCATTGCATTGAATCATCTCTGTGTAAACATGAGAATCTTTGCACTGAAGGATTTCCACCTCTATTCCCAACTTATCTTAGTTTCTTTTATTGTTTATAACATTTACATTCTATACAATACTATACAATCCATCCAGTTGTTTTTAATAATTTTATTTATTTATTTATTTTTACCCCCAAAGCCCCAGTAGTTGTATGTCATAGCTGCACATCCTTCTAGTTGCTGTATGTGGGACGCGGCCTCAGCATGGCTGGAGAAGCAGTGCATCAGTGCGCACCCGGGGTTCCGAGCCCGGGCCGCCAGTAGCGGAGCGCGCGCACTTGACCGCTAAGCCACGGGGCCGGCCCCATCCAGTTGTTTTTAAAATGCATGTTTTGGTCATGTTTGCTTTACATGAGGTAAATTTAAATATATTCTTGTGAATAATCCAAATGATCCAAAAACATACTAAGCAAACATAAAAGTTTTCTCTGACTTGGAAACCTTTCCATAAAGATAATTGCCATCAATAGTTTGCCAGGCTTCCTTCTAATACCCAATGCATCTATATGAGTATAAGTATGTAGTTTTAAAAAGCTGGAAGCACCCATATGTGCATTTATCTTGGATTTGCTTTATCTTTTTTAACTTAATAGTATGTCTTGGAAGTTTTTCTGTGGTAGTACGTAAGATCTACCTTATTCTAGTGAATGGCTTTTGTTCAACAAATAAGGATGCGTGATGAGTAGCACACACACCAGGCCTTCTTCAACAGCGTTCGCTGGGAGAGATTCACAGAGACAGGTGTGTTGCCGTTGTTCCTCCCTTCAGCCTGTCCCCTTCTTGTTGTCCTCTGCAGCAACACTCAGAGATGTTGCAGTGGTGGACGTCAGACTGGGAAGTCTCCAGCCCTTGGGCTATGGGACTTTTCAGCTCCACAGCTCGGAGAGTACTACCCTGCTTGGGTGTGTGTTCAGGGCTATGTTCGAGCAATCTAGTGACCTGGCCTACCAGGTCTCCTGTTTTGTTCTGACACCACTAAGCTATTCATGGTTGGGGAATACTGTCTCTTTTCCTCTGATCAACCTGTGCTCTCTCAGCAGTCTACCAGGATGTAGTTGGCTTCCATGGAGCTCTGTAGGAGACCAGCTCCTACTCTGGGATGCAGACTTGCAAGTTAACCCTTACCTCTCAGCAGTATTGAATCTTGTAGTGTGGTTCACCATAAATTAATGACCCATTCCTCTATTAACAGATACCCTGTTTCAAATTTTTATAAGTAAAGGTTAAATAATTCTTCTGTGGGTAATTTCTAGAAATTGAACTCCTAAATCCAAGAGTATGTGTATATTTCAATTTTGAAGGCTGTCATCAAATGTCTTCCAAAAGCCTTTGCTATCTGACGCTTTTACCAGTGGTATTCATTTCTCTTACCAATAATTAACATTATAAATCTTCTTAAATTTTGGCTGTTACCTTAGGGTCTAATTTGTATTTCCTTGGTTACTAGAGTCATTGATTACGTTTTAAGGCTTGCATAACTCTTTGTAGATCTCCAATTATGAATTTCTTGCTTATATTCTTTATCTAATTTTTGAGATTTTTCTTTTTTGCTTATTAATCATATGTACTCATTTTGTAATCTGTATAGTAATCATTTGCTTTTATATATGTTATGTATATTTTCTCCATTTCTTTGCCCTCTTTTAACTTCATTTATGATGTATTATACTATATAGCCGTTTTAACTTTATGAAGTATCTTTTTGTAGCATTTGGGCTTTGAATTTTACTTAGGAAAGCTCTTTCCAACCAAGATTATAAAAATATTTTCTTCTAGCACTTTTATAATTTAGTGAGTGTCCTTATGTTGATCTTAAAATCCAAATGGCATTTGTTTTTGTATGGTGTAGAACTGTAGGAATCTAAACTTACTTTTGCCCCCATGTAGTAGGCAGCTGACTCAACGCTGTTTATTATATAACCCATCCTTTCCTCATTGATCTGAAATGACATTTTATCCCTTATATACGTGGATCTTTGTGCTCTCTCTTCTGGTGATGTATTTGGCTCAACACTCCAAATGACATTCATCTATTTGCTAAACATTGTTGATAAAATGTTCCATTTTAGGCAGAAGAAGAAGTTCTTTATTCTTGTAGCTTCTAACCAATTTTAAATTTAAAAAGCACAAATGTTCAGAAATCTAAAATTATCATGCTCTTTCCTTATGGGTCCTTTAGTGAGAACATAAGTGGTAGAGAAGTGTGTCTTGGGCTGTTACATAAATTGTGAAACAAGCACCGAGCTTGTAGAGTGGAGCGCACTCTTCCAGCCGGTAGTGACTGGGCAGCTTTATGTTCTGCTCTCCCACAGAGACTTTCCAGTCTTTCTTAGACTGGTTTTTTGTCCAGTAAATTTATAATTAAATACTACTTGTTAAAAAAAAATGTGGTAACTTCTTAAGTTTAATTTACATAAAGACTTTCTCTGAATTATTCCTTATTCATTTTGGATTACTGTTATAAAGATATAGTAGAAACCCCTTTGCACTGAACTTTTAGATAAATATGGACTATAGTGTGTACTATTGATACACTTGTTACTATACATAAACTTAGCTACAAAGTAATTATTTTCAAGGATGTGAGTTCAAAGAGTGTCTTCTGAGCAGGCAGAAAAAGAAATTGTATTTCTAAATGTGTATTCACATATACACTATATAACTGTTTTAGGAATCTATTTTTATTCAAATGAATTGAAATTGCTTTTCATTTTTGGTAAGAAAATTGCTAATAATTATCCACATAGTTGGACTGTCTTGCATTTAGTAGAAAGACTAGTAGTAGTAATAAAAAAATGCATTCAGTACCTACCATATTTTCTGAACATATTTATTATCACTTACCTTAATGCTCATGACAGCCTTATGAGATACGTGTATTATTCCCTAAAGCAACAAAAAAAGGGCTCCATGGTCAGCACTTTTGGGAAGCAAAATGTTAAACAAAACTAACATATATGAGTAGAACTTTCAGAGTTTTTTAGTGACGGTTTACATATATGACAAGCCAAATTGTTACCAGTAGATCAATACAATTGTTAATTTCACACAAAAGAATTTGGGAGTGTTGAGGCAGATACATAGCTTCCCTTGGGGAAATAGGAAACTAATGTTTATCTAGGATCTCTATGTGTCAGGCACTCTTCTGGGCCCTTTAGCTTATGACATCTGTGCCCCACTCCCTGCATTTCAGTTTCTTTATCAGTAAAATAATATTATCAGTACTTACTAATAAACACACAGAAATTACCTGATTGTGTCTTAGTGATGTGAGTTTATTATTGGCCCAGGTCTCTCTAGTTCTATAGTTAACTAAGATGTTTGCCACTCCAGCTCACAACCACAGTCTTCTGGCTGACTCCATGATGACGTGGGTGGGAAGTTGTGATCTAGGAGGAAAAGGAGCCCTGTGGAGGGATGAACTCTGCCAGGTGTGAGCCTCCTGCCACCTGGGTCACTGTAACATACTGGCACATGCATAGACGGACCAGCAGACTGTAATAGACTGTCTAGAAGTAGCCTCAAATAAATAAAATAGTGGGGCCGGCCTGGTGGCATAGCAGTTAAGTTTGCATGCTCTACTTCAGCGGCCCAGGGTTTGCGGGTTCGGATCCCGGGCTCCAACCATTGCACTGCTTGTCAAGCCATGCTGTGGCGGCATCCCATATAATGTAGAGGAAGATGGGCATAGATGTTAGCCCAGGGCAAATCTTCCTCAGCAAAAAGAGGAGGATTGGCATCAGATGTTGGCTGAGGGCTAATCTTCCTCACAAAGATTGATAGACAAACAAACAAACAAATAAATAAAATATCGATGAAGTGGCATTTCAAGTCAGTGGGGGAAAGATGGACTGTTAATAAATGATATTGAGAGATCTGGCTAGCAATCTAGATCCACACTTTATACCACACTCTAATATAATTTTGAAGTGGATCTAATATTTAATATAACATAATGCAGCTATGCAAGTACTAGACCAAATTTGGGACAATTCTTTTATAACCTCCAAGTAAGGCAGCCATAGAACAAAAGGTGAACAAAATAAAAAATTCTACTTTTCAGAAGATAGCATAAGCAAAGTAGAAAAAAATAAACTAAGGAAAAAATATTTCCAACTTCTGTCAGACAGGGTCAGTCTCCTTAATGTGTAAGAGAATGCCTAACAACCTTGTGGGAAAAAGCAGATCAAAAATGTGAACAGACAGTAAATAGAAAAGAATATACATATGGCATTTCAGTACGTGAAAAGATACTTAACTTCACTCATTACAAGAGAAATGCAAATTAAAGCTTTTAAAAATTAAAAATTGAAACTCCACTGAGCTACCATTTTTCACCCACCACATTGGCAAAAATTTCGAAAGTTTGGTAACACACTGCATTGGCAAGAATGTACAGAAGCACGCTCTCTCAAACATTGTTGGTGGAAGTGTAAACTGCTACAACTCCTCTGGAGGGCAATTTGGCAGAACTTATCAAAATTACAAAAACATATGCCTATTGACATTTGAAACAATTCCACTTGGCATCATGAGATTCTCTTGGCATCCTGAGAAATGGAAAGTGTTTTATAAGATTATTCATTGCAACCTTGTTTATACTAGCAAATAATTGGAAACAACCTAAGTGCCCATCGATAGAGAATCAGTTAAATAAAATACACTGCATCAGTACTGTGAAATACTGCTTGGCTATTGAAAAAGGAGAAAAAGAGAGTGGAGGAGAGGGAGAGGGAGTAGAAAGGAGGGTGGAGAGAGGTGTCTTCTGTCCCGATGTGGAAAGATCCCCGTGCTGCCTTGTTAGGTGAAAAAAGCAAGGTACTGATCTGTGTTATGCCAACAAATTTATATACGAAGAGAGAGGAAAAGAAGGTACAGTACAGATTTGTGGCTTGAAAAAGTCATCTTTAATTCTCCTAAAAGACTGACGAGAAGTTAAGAACTGTACCTCCCTGGTGGCATGGGGTGACCTGGGCAAGGCGGGGGCAGTGGTAGGAGGGAGACTTGGACTATATCTATGCCTTGTTAGACTTTTCGATGTTTAAAATATGTGAATGTATGTTTGTTCAGCAACTTCAGTTGTGTCTTTTATTATTTATTTTTTTTTGGTAAGATCAGCTCTGAGCTAACATCCATGCTGATCCTCCTCTTTTTGCTGAGGAAGACTGGCCCTGGGCTAACATCTGTGCCCATCTTCCTTTACTTTATATGGGACCCCACCACAGCATGGGGTGACAAGCGGTGCCTCTGTGCACGCCCAGGATCCGAACCCGGGCCTCCAGCAGCCAAGCGCACGCACTTAACCACTATGCCACGGGGCCGGCCCCAGTGGTGTCTTTTTTTAAATAACCAAAATAACATACATCAAAAGAGGAAAAAAAGTATTCAGTAGAATTTTTTTTAAAGCTTCCTTCTCCTTATGTTTAATAACATAAATTTAACTTGTGCTTTTTGTGTTAATAGGCAGTGAGTTAGTGTGTGGTACTTACAGATAATTTTGTGGAGTTCTAGAAGCACTTGTTGTGGTCTGTTCATTATTTTAAAATACATTGCCTTTGAACTGAATAAAATATTTCCTTTATTACTTATTTTTTTTAAGAAGCCCTAAAATTAGTCAGCTGCCATCTCAGGTCCTTTTGCTACTCGTTAAGCCCTTGTTTTATGTGTGTGTGTGTATATGTATATATATACATATATATATATGTATATATATATATATGTTTACTGTAAGCTGCCTCAAGATTTTCAACATGTTATATTCCAAATTTAATTTGAAACTTCCCCATGACTTAGAATGCCTTTCCCATAAACACAGTGCATGCAGGCTATGGCTCCAGCAAGTCCTGCTTGAGTCTCTGGTCCTGTGCAGCGTTGTGCTGAGGCATCTAGCTTCCCATCGAACAGTGCCCCCATTTCCCACACTGAGAGTGTCTATATCTACCATTCTTCTTGTGCTACACTGTCTTGATTACTATTGCTTCATAATTAATTCTGAAATCGGAAAGTGTGAGTCCTCCGACTTAGTTCTTTTTTAAGATTGTATCGGTTCTTCTAGGTCCCATGCATTTCTATATAAACTTTAAGGTCAACATTTCAATTTCTGTAAAAAATCCAGGTGTGATTTTGATAGAGATTGCATTGAATCTGTGCATCAATTTGGGGAGTATTGTCATCTTAATAATATTGTCTTCCAATCTGTGAACATGGGACAAAAATAAGCTCTTTACCTTAAAAATCAATGTCAAACTGAAGACATTATTCAGTCACTCACTACTAATTATTTTATGCCCAGTTGGCTTAACTGCTGTTATTTCCTGGAGATCTAGATGTGACCCTGTGTGAAATAATATCTTAGAATATCCTTACTTCGCCTGAACAACCTGTTCTTGATTAGTCCCACTTCAGTTTACCATTCTAATTACTATTCATAAGTTCTGTGTTTGGGAAAAATATAATTTTCAAGTTGAAAATCATTCAGAATTACTTAGCAGAAAGTGTCTGGTCTATTTATTGTTCACTGAATTTTGTGACATTACCACATATTCAGCTGTATGTTGCTTAATATTCTCAAGTGTAGGGACTAAAGTTTGCCCCTACTTATTATTCTGCTTTAAATGATACTGACATAATATGTTATAGTTTTGACTTCTTAGGCTTGGATTGGAATAGTTTGATTTTTTAGGTGTGAAAGGCTCTTTTTTGTTCCAATATTTTTAAAAGTTTTATGTTGCATGACATTAGATGCAGAACAGCAGACGATAGCATAAATGTACACTGTTATCCATGAACTATATTAAATATATATTTTTTATTACAGTCAGATATTGCCTATTTTTTCTACTTGTTTGCATGTATTTAATGTTTATGTGTGTGTATAAAACATAAAATTATAAATATATATATGTAGATGTATTATATACATAAAATATATAAATGGTATATACATAGGATAAATAAAAAATATGTATATATAAATATATATGCATGAAGTGGTCCTTAATACCTTTAAAAATATCAAATAGCACACCATTTCTTTCTTGTTTTAGTCTACATTTTTAAGTAAAAAGAAGCCTCTCACCTTTTTTAATCCTGCCTCCTCCACTTAACTTGCTTCAGTAATAGTCTCCTGATTGTTAGATTCTACATACTATTCAGGTACTAAGAGATATTACTTGATTTTTGTCCAAGATACACCCTTCTTGAAAACAAGACGTTCTGTTTTCGAAGTCATCTCTTTCTTCTGAAGATTAGGATTCATTGCTTATATTGTCCCGCATTTAAGTATTCATCATACATTGAAATGTGTATGTCTTGGTAATTTTAATTTCTTCCCTTGATCGGTGATTGTCTTTGCTGACTCTTTATGCCTAGCTTTTTCCATGAGGAAATAATATAGGTGGTACCGAAGAATCGATAGTCCTAATAAACAGTACTAATTAAGTACAGTAGTAGCTTTTTGTTTTCACTCCCCAATGTCAGTAAACAATGGTGAATTTAGGGGGTGTCTGTGATGCCATGGAAAACAGATGGGAGATCTGCAGAGTAGGGAGTAATTTGGAACAGTTCACCCAGCTAGTTGGGGAATTAACAAAATGATGCTCTTCCTTTTAATTATCACAAAAGTGGACATGAGTTCATCATTTGTCCACCTTCAGATATTTTCCTATGTTCCTTCTGTCAACATGATGCAGAGCTATTATTCCGAGGATATTTATACATTTAAGAGACTCTACAAACCCACCCTTTTCTTAGTATGTGGTGTCTTAGTATGTACCAGTATCTTTGATATGTAAATACTGTAAGGAAGGAGGGCTGTGGTGTACCTGAAAATACACCGGCCTTGAAAACAGAAACCTTACATTCAGGTTTTGTCTTACCCGCCTTCTCGGGGAGTCCTGTGATATCCTCAAAGCAGCGAGGCCAGTGGCAGGCACGTAAAACACATTACGTTCTCACTCATTTTTTCCCCTATTACAATGATTATTAATTAACAACAGAGAATTTATATAAAAAGCAAGTTTGGTAATTCAGTAGTGACAAGAAAGAGATAAGCTGTGTATGCGTATGTTCACTAACTGTCTTACATATATTTGGTCTAAGTTCTAAGAGAAACTTAGCACAAAGCTTGACAGAGCCCTTGCCAAAGGCAAGCTGAAAATAGCTGAGAAAATCTGTTGTTCAGTTCTTCTTCTTTTTTTTAAAAGTATTTGCTGTTATTTTAAAATTTTTAAAAATATTAATAGATAAATCATTGAACTATATTTGGAAAATGAAGAGAAATGGGCATTGCTGTATAGCTGCGTTAGCATGTTGATGTGTTTCTTTCTAGTCTAGTCATAGAAGGATTTGTGTGATTTACTCTTTCTAACCATATACGGTTGGGCATGTACATGGCATGATGAGAGGCCCTGCCTGGGGATGGGAGGGAGGTAGCAGAAGCCTTTCCAAAGGGATGTCTTGGATCCAGTTATAGGACTGCTCCCATGACTGCAGGATATCCATTCGTGAGGGAAGTGCTTGCATTTCGTCTTCATCCACATGTCGATAGGAAAGGACGTCCCTGGCCCCTCCAGTTGTGGAAGGCTGTTGATAGTGCCATCTTTATGAGCTCTGCTTTGCTCAGATGATGCTTCTCCATACTCCTCTTGTCATGAGTGAATAGATAACGTATTTACTTAGTCTCTGGATTTCTAATGTCATTTGTTGCCTTTAGGTGTGAGTGATAACATAGCTACTATAAAATTGATAGGTTATAACCATTTTTGCATTCTTCACCAGTGTTTCTCAGGGTGTGTTCCCTGAAAAGTAAACATCATGATGCAGTTGAATGTTATACACAAATGTCATTCCACTTAGAAGTGCTCAGGCAATGCAGAGCTACATGAAGTTTCTTCGTAGAGCCTTTCATAACCCAATGTGCCTTGTGAGTTGTTTAAAACGACCATTCCCAACCTTATTTGGTCATGGAAGCTTTTCTTTGTTCGACATCTTGCAGGATTTTGTTCTTCAGCAATACCTTCAGGAAACGTTTATATTGCTTGATTTTCTTCGGCATTTCATTTTGCTCTGTAGAAAATCTGAGGCCAGCCTGATTTTTTGTTTCTTTGTAGTTAACCGCCCCCTCCATCACCTGCTTAAATTTCTGTAGAACTCTTTTTATTACTGTTCTAACAATGACAAAGACAAAAGAAAAACAGCTGTGTGTGTGTGTTCAGCAACGGTCTAGTTGTGTAGTCTCTGATGCCAAGATGCTGAGAGGGATGAAGGAGCAGGCAGAACAGTTTGCCTCACAGAGCAGCATCCTTTTCCCAGTCTTCTTGTCGTTTCAGGCCTTGCATTTCTGAATTGGCAGGAAAACAGTGGGAGAGGAACCTACTCCTATTTTCAGAGGCGATTTGGTGCACAAGATAAAGACCTTATTGTATTTTTCAGTCCATCATTCTTAAAAACCTACACCAACACAGAATACTCACTGACACTTAACACATTGCCCAAACATGGGGTTGCAGGACTGTTTCTAGCTATGTTTCTATCTTTAAACTGTGTTAGAGCCTTACTTATAAGCAGCTCACTTGACAGAACTTAAAGCCAAAGCTTCTTTGTTTCCTTAATCCTCTGTTCAGTGGACGTGACGGTGCTTCCTTTGTACCTCTCCTCAGTGGGGAATGGTGTGTTCTGGGGGTTAAGGAAACTCCTTCACTGCCCTCAAGTGGTACCAGAATAATTTGATATTAAAATCATAGAACCTGGGATTTTGCATAAAAATGCAAAGTGAATCCCTTCTGCATAGATGTGAATCACTAAGCTAAGAGGCCAACTTAAGAATTAGCACCAGGGTTAAAAAAACTACCAGCCTCATAGGATTAATGTATTATACAAGTTAATTATATGAGTACAACACTCAGAATAGTACTTGACACATAGTAGGGCCCACATAAGAGTTAGCTAATATCATTATTTGTGGTCTGATGTTATTGATTTGACCTTAATTCGGTTTACTTTTCTTTCTTACTTCGTAGGTCAAACTGTGCTGAAAACATCCGCAAACACATTTTACATACTGGCAAACACGAGGGGGTCAAGATGTACAACTGCCCCAAGTGTGACTATGGAACCAACGTCCCTGTGGAATTCCGCAACCACTTGAAAGAACAGCATCCTGACATCGAAAACCCTGACCTGGCTTACTTGCATGCTGGTAAGGAACTAAAACTGGTAAAATACTTTTGGTTTTTAAGAGGATTTCATTTCATTCATCACATTAGTTTTAATGCTGTTTGTACATTACCATCATGTGTTTTAATGTGGTCAAGTATGTGATAGTATCTGCTTCAAGACTTATAAAAAAGTACATTCTGTTCGTATCCCACTCAACCATGAAAACAGGTCTTTTCAACTGTATTTTATCAAGAGCAAATATGACAAAACTATCATCCCAGGACAACAAAGTTAATAATAGCAAATATTCAAGACACAGTTGAACTGAAATGATGGTTGTTTGAGCTTCATATTTTGACTAATTGGTAAAACTTTTAATTTTTTTCAAAAAATGTTTGTGATTTAAAATGTTATACCCTATCCCTTTGTACCACCGTTGTCCAGTGAATACTTGGAAAGGAAGAGGATGTGACTGAGGAGAGAGAGCAGAACAACTTGGATGGGGTAACATAGTGCCACTCATTTCCCAGGATCAGGAGAACCTGTCACACGGGTTCTAGGGGCATGTTGGTGATGGCAGAGGCTGCCAAGATTATTCCATCCTGGTTGGATTCGAAGTCAGATTCTGGAAGAATCAGAAGTATAGCAACAATTGCAGGCTTACGCAAATCTATTCCTGTAGCCCAGCTTTTGCTTTAATATACAAGCACGCCTTGAGTGTTGAATTCTTACTGTGCAGAACAACAAAGTGATGGATTATGGATGTGGAGATCTATTTGAGGAAATACTTACCTTGAAGGAAACTTAGAGAAAGTTCCAAAATGTAGCCCACACAGTACTATATGTAAATCATGCCAGGTGATACAGGGGGTGTTTTAAGCAGATGCTTTGGGATCAGTTAGGTCTACAGTTAAACTCCACTTCTTCCCTTATTGACCTTATGACCTCAGGCAGACTAACCTCTTCATGCCTCAGATTTCTCATATGTAAATCTATGTAGTAGTATCTATTTAGAAGATCGTTGGGAGAATTTAAAATGATGATGGCTATGAAGTTCTTAGCACAGTACCTTTTATGTCTAGTATGAGCAAAGGGGAGAGTGAGTGTTGGTGGTGATGCTGGAGGTGTGACAGTAGTGTTTGAAAGTCATGAGGAAATCCCACCCCAAATGCAAGACTTCATTTGCAACATATATATACAATATTTGCTCATCTAATATCACAGTAAAGAAAACAGAACTTGATGAGTAATTTGAGTTAGAATAATATTTTTAATGCATTTGACAATGTCTACATATGAGATTGTTTTCTGCTGATGTGTTCTTTCAGATTTCTCTGTTTATGCTCATATGATCAACTTTTTAAAGTAATGGTAGAATGTCTTATTTAGTAATCTCTGTTGTATCCAGGGGTGTTTTTGAAAAAGAAAAACAGAGGTCAATCCTCTTTGCATTTTGGTGGGGTTGTTACTGAAAATGTTTTGAACTCGACAGTTTATCACGTTTAGTTCACAAAAACAGGTAAAGTCAAGTTGAAATATCTTCTGGTCATCAGTACCTATGGATTCTTCGTTAATATGAATGCATGACAATACAGATGCCAGAAATACTGCCTATGAAAGGAGGTGCTTCAGGAAACAACCAAATAGAACAGTCTAGACTGATGGTTGTTGTCAGCACAGGACCATTTTCCAAGGTAGTATTGCCGCGCCTACTTCTCAAGGTGCAGTCTTGACATCTTCTGTCTCTCCCTTCCGTTGCTCCAATTAGACATTAAAAATGAGTTATTTCCCTAAAATAAAATATCTCTAACTTTTAAATGAAGTAAACACCACAGAAAGGAGGAGGAGGCTAATTGAAGACCATAGAAATGCATCCCTTTCCTCCTTCTGCGCGGAAAGGATGACAGCCTTGCTTACGCTGTTGCTGCGCTGGTGCTGCACACATTCCTTGGGGATGCACTTTGAGATGTCATTAGCATACAAAAGTTTTAAGAGAAATTATCCTCGTTTCCTTTTGTATGTGTGTCATGCTCATGTGTTTATAATCCTGGTTTTCTGTTAGTATTTTTATAATTATGTTAGAAACTTTTTTCTACTTAAGTCATAGCAGCATTCCTCAGTATTTTCACAAATGAAATCCAGGTGGTACAAATGGGGTGTCAATTGTTTATTCTTCTCTATGCATGGCAATATTGCTCTTCAGTAATAGTTTTGCTTTGATAAACCTAGCTCGGTTAAGAGAAAACTTTAAAAAGATAAAGTTTTTTAGACTGACTGACTTTTTAACCTTTTGATTCTGAATCGTCTGTAATACATTTAAGGATGTGTGAAACAAACTTTCCTCCATATAAAGTGAGACGTCGAATCAGGCTGTTGCTGCTTTTCATTCCATACTGCTTGGTGCTGGAAATGGGCACCACAGTTGACGGATCCCTGATGGGCGGTGCTGTAAAATATCAGGCAGTGATATAAAATCTTAAGAGTGGTTTATGCCTGGTCCTGAAGGGTACTGTCAGCTGCCTTCTCCGGTATCTATACTATTAATGTGTTGGGAATTTTGTAAACAAAATTCAGTGAAGCATATTATGCAATTCTTTTAATAAAAGGTTGATTTAAAACTACCCCAAAACAGACAAAATCACTCTGATCCTGACTTGGCTATGCCGTGTCTACCAAACATCTAAAAGACCATTAGAAGGAAAACATCAAGCAACAGCAACAAAAATGACTGTAAATAGTGTCATTTGGGGTATTTTAAATTTTAGTAGAGATAACATTTGGAAATTTATATGTTAAAATAAGATATTTTAACAATGTTATAAACCAATGTTACTGCAATAAAGAAAAAATTAAAAAAAAAAAAGATATTTTTTGTTGGGGAACAGTTCTGCAGAGAGAGAGATTTTCCTGTGGTTGTGCGCTTCCCTGGGTGTGTCTACATTGACATGTACCTGCAGTTGTGTAGGTGATGTGATTTACGCAAAGACCGCAGAACCTGAGTTCCGTGGAGACCAGAGTCACGTCCCTGCAGGCCACTTTGTAAGGTTGGCAGATCTCTGGATGTCTCTGAGCTTCAGATTCCTTATCGAAGAAGTTAGGAGTTTGAATTACCTCCAAGTAATCGTCAAGTCCCTCCAAGCTGTAGCCTTCTGTGTTTCTGTAGGCATGGCCTTTAAGGTGGGATAGGTTTTAAGTTTAGCCCTCATTCCTTTGTTGAATGACTTTGGAAACTTTAACTCTGTGGGCCTCAGTTTTCCCCTTTGTAGGATAAGGATAGTGATGCCTATGACACAGAGTTTTTGTATCATCTCAAAGAGGTAATACGGTGTGTGAACTGTTTCACATGATAAGACTTAGCATCCATGGTTGCTCAGTTTTCTCCTTCTCTGTTGCTTCTGTTAATGATCCATTGTCTCTTTTCTCAATTAATTTAGGGAAGTAGAAAAATGACTAAAGGCTATATGTGAGCTCTAATTTTGCTCGTAGCTTTTTTCGAAAAACAAGATAAAAGTGGTTATTTTAAAAATAAAAGTGGATTATTTAGAAATGTAGTATTCAATTTTCAGGCAGTTTGGGATTTTCTACTTATCTTTTTGTTAACTATTGAAATAGTAATATGAATTGATTTTTAGCTTACATCTACTGTGCTTTCAGAACATGATCTGAATTATTTCAGTCCTTTGAAATTTGTTTGCACTTTCTTTATGCCCAGTGTATGGTGAGTTTTGGTAAATGTTTGAGACATACTAGAAAGGAATGTAAATAATGGTGTTGTCCGGGCTGTATTGTAGTTCCCTGTAAGTCACTTACATCAAGTTCGTTCACTGTGTTGTTCAGATTGACTGTATTCTTACCAATATGTTTTATGCGAGCTCTATCAACTAAGAGAGGTATATTAAAATTGCCCGCTATAATTGTGGATTTGTCTGTTTTTCTTTTTAATTCTGTTAATTTTGGCTTTACCTATTTTGAAGATATATCACTGGATACTCAGAACTTTAGGATTGTTTTATACACATATACACCTATGATAAAGAATATATATATATTCCCTTATAATTATGAAATTTTCCGTTTTATCTATAGTCATACTTCTTGCCATCATACTATGCTTCATACTGGAATAGCTGCACCAGCTTCCTTATAAGCTGCATTCAGCTGAATTTTGTTTCTTTATCTGCTCTGACAATTTTAATCTTTTATGTGAAATAGTCGTTTACTTTAGTGTTTATACTTAATATAGTTATTGGTATGTTCATCATAGTCAAAAACTGAAACTACCCAAATACCCATCAAGTAGAATGTATAAAGGTGGTGTATTTACCTAATGGAATACTGGACAGCAATGAGAATGAACGAGCCACAACCAAAGCAACAATGTGAATAAATCTCACAATTGTATCATTGGATGAACTAAGCCACAAAGGAGTATATTCTGTATGATTCCATTTTTATTAAGTATCAAAACAGCCAAACTCATCTATGGTGTTGGAAACCAGGGTGTGTTATCCCTTGAGGGCAGCTGTCACTGGGATGGGGACTGGAGGTGCTACTGATACTCTGTTGCTTATTCCTAATGTTGGGACACCAGTGTGTTCAGTTGGAGAAAATTCCTCAAGCTCTTCTATGAGTTGTGCACTTTTCTTTATATACTTTAAAAAAACCAAGCAAACAGGATTCCTTTACCCTCCAAACTTCTAAAGAGGTTCATTTAAGTCCACTCTACATATAATATGATAAAATTTTACAATCACATTAATCCCCACAAAATTGACTTCCAGTTAAAAGTGACCAGAATTCTTTTTGTCATTGTACAATTTTTTTTTTACTTAGTGAAATTCATTTCACCTCAAAAATGATCTTCTGTAGTTTTAGCAATTGTATTTCTAACATCTCCATTATCCATGAATAAGCTTGGTGTTCATTCACTACACCTTGAGAAAGAATTAAATACACTTTCTGTGTGCAATTCAGGTGACCTTCAATTGGACTTGGATGGTTATATCACAGAGTAGTTTAAACATAACCTGAAAGAAGCGGGGGTGAAGATAGAGAAGGCCCAGGGCAGGGCCAAGGTGAGCGTGCAGAGGCTCTGCTGCTTGTGCCTAAGAAGAAAGAGCTGTTGTACCTCATGAATTCCAAGTGGCAGACTTGTCGTTATCCCTCTGCAGCTCACAGAACCTGTTTGCTATTTAAGTGATGCTCAGTGCTTGTGGAAAGGACCACTGGAAGACCAGCTGTGGGGTCGTCCCTTTCCAATAGTATGAGCACTGCATCAAGACTATGAAGTTGATTTATCTTATGTTTTCCTCTGAGAAGCTGGGACTTCAAATGTAGTAAATATTTATGTCTTTTCTAAAGGTAGTGATCAAACGGTGTTCTCTTTTCAGGGGAAATTAAGCATTTAGTGATGATATGATATTTTCCCTAATTTCCTTTATTTTTCTACTGTCATTTTTTTAATCATGTTTGAATTGGTATGATTTTCATCAGTCCTTATATATTAAGACTTAACCATTTAAAAATATACATTACATTATTACCTGTATAGTGTGATAGCACACGAATCTATCATATTCTCTTCACAAATCAGGATTTTCATTCTTCTCTAAAATAACCTATTTTTTTATTCCTTATAAAATGTATTATTTAACTGCATTCCATAGCATTTTCTTCTTACCCAGTTATAGGAATAAGAATGTGAAAGTTTGACTCGTATCAGAACTCCAAATCCTTTTTCTTTCTAGTGGTAACTAATCCAGTACCATTTAAACTATACTTATCATATTCCTTAATTCTGTCCCAGTGCATCACTTTATACTTAGGCAGATCAAATTTCATATTCCACCTCTGAGCCTATCTGCTTAATCAATGGCAGTAAAAACAGCTGTAGACTTTTGTATCTTAACCATTCCTTCTCATTTAGCGGTATATTCAAATTTCCTAGTATTAAAGATCTTCATCATTAATTAAAAACATTAGCGTCTGATATAAAGAGTCTTGTAGAATGGAGTCTTTTCACAAATTCTTTGGGCCTCTATTTTTAACCCCGTTACTTTCATCCCCTTTTGTTAGTTGGATGCTCTGACACATGTCATGACATTTTGTACAATAATTCATTTCATGAAAAGGTCCAAAAATCTCAGAAAATCCTGACAGTTTCTCATTGGTTCTCCCTTACATAAACCAATTATTACTTCAACCTAAAAAGGAACGAAATTTTTTCTGACATGATTGCCTTTGGTAAATCCATGCTGACTCACTCCTATTAAATTGTACTTCTCCAGATGTATCATTAAGCTCATCCATAAGTATCATCTCAAATTTATTTCCTAATATAGATGTTAGACTTAGAGCTCTATAATTTTCAGCCTCTCCCCTCTTTCTTTTTAACCTTCAGACTGGATTCCTTGTTTTCCAGTCTCCTGATACTTCACCACTAACAAAAGACTTCCTAAAATAATTAACAGTTCAACAATTTGATTCTTTAACCTCAGACATCATCCATGGGTTAATTTACTGTTTTTCTTAACTGCCTGCTAAATGTCTTTGTTCCCTTCCAACTCCTGTCTGAAATACTCTGGCGCCTTCTGTAAGGCGGTGTCCTCCGTGTCTGTCACGGCCTGGCGGATTTGATATTTTGGAAACAGGCCTTTCTGTTCGAGCTCTTTCTCATTCTCAGTCCTGTTGGAGTTCCTAAGTTTAGAACTATCTTACATACTTTATAGTCAATGGGTGAGCAGTGTAAAAGCAGTATTTTTCATCAGCCTACTTTTTCAGTAATGTAATTGCTATCCAGGATCATCTCATTTGTGGATGTTTATCAGTAAATGTACTGTTTACTGGTAAGTTAAGCAGACTGCCTGAACTCATTCTTTTATTGAATGGTATACTGAAATAGGTTTTTAAAGAATCTCCTAATTATACATTCTTAAATATTTTAAAGTTTAATCTGCTTAAGAATAAGTATATTCTCTCTATCTTTCCTTCAGTATGTCTGAAAACTTCCTTTATCTGCTCAACACTAGGTAACCCAGGTAAATCAGGGTTAAGGAAACATTTGCCACGGTATGTCTCTGGTTCACCCTTCTGCCTCTTCCTTCCTGCAGGAGGGCAGTCCTAACTGATCTAGAGAGATCCAGATTGTGTTTAGGTATGGTTTCCTGTTGTAGGTGAGTAGCACGCAGTACTGAAGAACTCCGTTATTTTACACTGTCATGTTTGCCTTTTCAGTTACAAAGGAAGAAAGGGGAAGAGTAGTAATAGCGTCTATGCCGGACTTTTCTCTGGGCCATTAAATCTTCAAAACAAATCTCTTTGCTAGGTATTATTCTCAAGTTAATGATTTTAAAAATTGAATTTTCAAGAGGTTAACTTGCTTGAGAATACATAACTACTGTCTTGCTGAGTGAAGTCCATGCCTGTTTGTCTGCAGGAGTTTTCCAGTTACATAATTCTGCATATACAGGAGCTTTAAGAAAAAATTGGCATCTATGAGTTAATGCAATTCTTATCATGGAAGCCTTAACATTTTGGAGTTTTAAGACTTCAGATTATCTGAAAACGTGTACTAGGAAGTAGCATGGTATAAGATAATAAAAAAAACACACCAGGGTAAATGTTTTCACAGTTGTACTTCTACTGCCTAGTACAGAGCCTGGTCGAGGGTAGGAGTGGGTGTAGGGGGGTGGATGGATGGATGGAGTTAAATGAACTTGGTTTTAATGTCTTGACTTTATTGTGATTGAGGTGTGTGACTTGAAGCGAGTCACTCAATCATTCTGTGTATTCCCAACTGCAAAATGAATAACAGTGCTTAGCCTTTCTTTTGAATATGAGGTTCAAATTAAATAATACATATGAAAGATCTTTGAAAATTATCATTGAGGAAAAGGTATTGGGCTTTATTGCTGTTTTAATAGTAGGAAAGTAGATGGAAAGGACTGAAATGATTTTTGGCATTTATTTCAAATTGCTATTAACAGTAATGAATCTCATACCTGTGTAAATGTGTCTAGTATTAGTAGTCATGCATATAGTAGCATGACGGTCTGAGCACATAGCCGAAGTTAGGGCTAGAAAAGATCTATATAAAACTTTTTTTCAGAGTAAAAACTTATGACTTAATTTATTTGAATTATTTTTATTCTTTGTCACCTATTATACTCTATATTTTAAAAACTTTTAAAAAAAGAATATCCTGAAATAATGTCCTTTCTAGTGTATATTTTAATGTTCTGTGAAGTCCTTTATGACATACACAGCATTTAAAATAAAGTCGGAGTACACAATTAAAATACAGTGTTTGTTAGTAACGCCTAATAGATTTGGCTAAAGATATCTGAAATTCATGTAAATCCATTCAGTTAATCATTTTTGATGAATTGCAGGCCGTCAGAGCACTCAGGCTCATCCCCTTGCTACATGATCTTAAAGAGAAGTGTTAAAGTGATTTTAATTTTTCTCCGGAAAAAACTCTATCTTCTTCTTTCTTGGAGGCCTAGCTAGCATAATTAGCTGTATAATTCAGAGCCACATTAAAACTTTCTTTTAGGGTTCTTTCCTTGCTGCAGCAAGGTTATACCAGCACAGGGCAGGATGATGACCTCATCAGCGGGCAAAATTGTCATCTTGTCTGGACCAACATTTGCAGCATTCATTAACTGAACTCTGAAAGTTAGAATAGCTATAAAAAAAAAAAAAAAAGGAAACAAAATTGTGATTTTATCCCCCCGACAACTTCATTTATCAAAATTTTAAGGGAAAAAAATTGATTGTGGAAAGTTATAGTGAGGGCAGTATGATTTTATCAGGTGATTGATGTGGCTTTTATTTTTATATAGACCTTTATCAGCTGTTTAATTCAATTTATATTTTTTAAAAATTTACGCACCGTCACAGACATATCTTGACCCCAACTAAAATGCAGTTTTATCTGAGAGAAGCAAGATAGGTGTTGACAACTTCTCCTGCTGATGCTGCGTAGCAGGTTGCTGTTTCCATTGAAGCCATTTAGTGAAGGACAGCATTGTAAAATTTTCAAATTATGAGGAAAATAGAGATATGCTGTTTAGTTAGCTTTGAAATTTAGTTTAGAAGATGAAAAAAGTGTACATTATTATTTATTTGCAACTTCATTTGTTTCTATTTTTAGTGAACAGAATTGCCATTTAGCAAGATGTCCTTGTTTTAAGTTTTTATTTTGAAATAATTTTAAACTTCCAGAAAAGTTGCAAAAATAATACAGGGAGTTCCTGAATATCCTTTATCCAACTTCCCCAAATGTTTGCATCATGTATAACCATAGTACAATTACCAAAACCAAGGACGCTAGCACTGGTACAGTACTGCTTTCTAAACTGTATTCTTTATTCAGATTTCACCCGTTTTTCCACCATGTCATCTTTCTTTTCTAGAATTCAGCTCAGGAACCAACATGCCCTTCAGCTGTTGTGTCTCCTTAGTCTTCTCCAGTCCATGACACTTTTTCAGTCTTTCATTATCTTTCATGACACTTTTAAAGAATATGGATGAGTTATTTTGGAGAATGTCCCTTATTTTGCATTAGTCTGAGGTTTACTCATGATTCAATCGAGGTTTTTTAAGAATTCCCCAGAATAGATGTACAGCATATCAGGGGTACATCATGGTGGATGATGCAACCTGGATCAGTTGAGTAAGGTGGTCTCTTCATATTTCTCTACTACAAACTTGCTGTTTTCCCCTGTTTAATTAATACACATCTCCAGGGAGATACTTTCAGATTATGCAAATCACCTGTTTCTCCTCAAGCATCTGCCCACTGATTTTGACATTCTTTAGTGGATCTTGCCTGCAACAAAATCTGTGGAGTTCTAATGGTGGTTTTCTCTCCTTCATTCCTTCTGCATTTAATTGGAATCCTTCTTTACGGAATATCTGTCCCTGCTCTCCCAGTTATTGTTATTCTAATCATCTCTATCAGTATGGACTCATTGTCCTCGCTGGTTTACTATTCGGTATCATCGTTATGTATTTTCTTGCTCACGCTGCTCCAGCTTGGCCATTGCGAGCTCTGTCAGGTGGGCTCCTGTGTCCTTTGTCGGGCCCCCGTTCTTTTATGAGCGTTTCTTTACTTCCTGGCACCACAGCGTGCTCCAGGCTCATCTGGTGGTTTCCCTACCCTGGTCCATGAAATCAACCTGTTCTTTAAGGAGTGTTGGTTCTTTTTATTGGAGAATGATGTTTTGAAACCAAGATATGTATACGGTGTGTACTCATTGCTTCTGTGCACCCTTTGCAAGGGTGTACTCATTGCTTCTTGCACCCTGTGCAAGAAGGCCTGTAGGCCTTCTCACCAGACAGGGATAGGACAGGGATAGGAAACGTATGTGTGCATACTAATCCTTGCATTCTCATAAATAATCTATCTAAAACATAAATTATCTTAGACCTAAATATGAGAGCTAAAACTCGAAGACCCTCAGAAGAAAACATGAACAAATCTTTGTGACCTTTGATTAAGCAGTGGTTTCTTGGATATGACCCCAAAAGCAAGTCAAGAAAAGAAAAACATAGATAAATTGGACTTCATATATATACAATGGAATACTACTCAGCCATAAAACAAGATGAAATCTTGCCATTTGTGACAAAATGGATGGACCTTGAGGGTATTGTGCTAAGTGAAATAAGTCAGAGGGAGAAAGTCAAATACCATGTGATTTCACTCACAAGTAGAAGATAAAAACAACAACAACAAACACATAGATACAGAGATTAGATTGGTGGTTACCAGAGGAGAAGCAGGGAGGGAGGAGGGAGAATGGGGTGATAGGGCTCATGTGCACAGTAACAGATGGTAATTAGTCTTTGGGTGGTGAACATGATGTAGTCTACACAGAAATCGAAATATAATGCTGTACAACTGAAATTTATATAATGTTATAAACCAATGTTACCTCAATAAATAAAACAAAAAAAAAAAAACCCAAACTTTTGTGCCTCAAAGGACACCATCAAGAAGATAAAAAGAAAAAAACCTATAAAATGAAAAAAAAAATTGCAAATCTATCTGATAAGGAACTTTTATCCAGAATATATAAAGAACACTTATAACTCAACAAGAACAAGGCAGATAATTAATTAAAAAATGGGCAAAGGATCTGAATAGCTATTTTTCCGAAGAAGATATATAAATGGCCAGTAAACACATGAAAAGATGCTCAGCATCATCACTTGTTAGAGAAGTGCAAATCAAAACCACAGTGAAATACCACATCTAGGTTGTTTATTCTTTTTTGGGAATTAAGAATAGAGCTGCTATAAACATTCACATATAGGTTTCTGTGTTAATATAAGGTTTCATATTTCTTGGGTAAATACCTGGAAATGAGATACATGGATGATGTGGTATATATATATTTAACTTTAAAGAAAACTGCCAAACTTTTTCCAAAGTGTCTGTATATTTTATATTCCCACCAACAACATGGGAGAGTTCCAGTTGCTCCGTGTCTTCACTAGTACTTAGTATTTTCAGTATTTTTAAGTCATTCTAAGAGGAGTTTAGTGGTATTTTGTGGTTTTAATTTGTGTTTGATTGATCACTAATGATGTTGATTATTAATGCTTATTTGCTATCTGTGTATTTTGTTCGATGAAGTGTCAATTGAAATATTTTTGCCCATTTTTTCATTGGGATATTGAGTTTTGAGAGTTTTTAATATATTTTTTGATACAAGATCTGTGTCAGATACATGCTTTTCAAATACTTTCTCTCAGGCTTTGAGTTGTCCTTTTTTCCTCCTGACAGTGTCTTTCACAGAACAAAAGTCTTTAATATTCACCAAGTCCGGTTCATTAATGTTTTTTCTTTATAATTTGTACTTTTGACATATTATCTAGAAACTATTTGCCTAACTCAAGTTGCAAAGATTAACTCCTGTACTTTCTTCTAGAAGGTTTATGCTTTTACATCTTATATTTAGGTCTATGGCCTATTTTGAGTCAAATTTTGTATAACATGAGGTATAGGTCGAGGTTCTTTTATTTTTTTTTTTTTTACATATGGGTGTCTTATTTTTTTGAGCAACATTTGTTGAAAACACTGTGCTTTCTCTATAGAACTACCTTTTCACTTTTGTTGAAAATCAGATGGCAATATTTCTTGGAGTCCATTTCTTTCCTATTACCATAGCAATTTCTAAAATTAAGCATGCATGGGTTTTAAATTTTATCCATATATTCCCATAATTGGAAACATGTATTTCCCTTCAGCTTCACGTATCTCATCTCTTCATTGCTTGGTGATCTAATATAATCTCGTTGAGAATCTGTCTGATTTGTCACTTTGTCCTTCTCCTGAATGATGTTCTGACTGAGGGGAGCTTACTGTGCCTGATGTTTGTTATAACTAATCATTCAAAAAATCTTATGAACAAATAAACTGAGATACACATATTTACATTTAGAATATAGTGACCAGTGAAATTATTGTTCCTTAATTCTTTATATTATTAAATAAGAAAAGGCTTTCACTTTTTGCTTATAATATAGTTCTTCTCTCGATAGCTTTGTTAGCATTATAAATGATACTTACCAATTTTATATTTTATATTCATCATATTTTTCTTACTAGCTGAGAAATCCACTTAAAAAACTTTACTCTTATCACCTCAGACCCACTAGGATGGCTACTATCAAAAAAAAAAAAAGAAAGAAAGCAAGAACATAACAAGTGTTGGCAAGGGTGTAGAGAAATTGAAACTTTTGTGCACTGTTGGTGGGAATGTAAAATAATGCAGCTGCTATGGAAATAGTTTGGTGGTTCCCCCCAAAATTAAAAATTGAACTACCATATTATCCAGCATTTCCACTTCTCACTGTTTATCCAAAAGAAGTGAAAGCAGATCTTGAGATATTTGTACACCCACATTTATCGCAACGTTGTTCACAAAAGCCAAAAGGTAGAAACAACCCGTCAATGAATGAATGGATAAAGAAAATGTAGTATATACATACCATGGAATATTATTCAGCCTTAAAAAGGTAGGAAATTCTGACACATGCTACACATGGATGAACTTTGAGGATATTATGTATGTATATATTATACAAATACTGTATGATTTCATTTATATGAGGTATCCGGTAGTCAAACTCACAGAAAGAAAGTAGAGTGGTGGTTGCAAGGGGCGTGGGGAGTTATTATTTGGAAGGTACAGAGGTTCAGCTTTGCAATATGAAAAAATTCTGGAGATTGATTGTACAACAATGTGAATATACTTAACACTACGACTCAACTGTACACTTAAAAACGGTTAAGGGTCTGGCCCACTGGCGTGGTGGTGAAGCTCACGCGCTCTGCTTCAGCAGCCCGGGGTTCACAGGTTCAGATCCTGGGTGTGGACCTACGTACTGCTTATCAAGCCATACTGTGGCAGGTGTCCCACATGTGAAGTAGAGGAAGATGGGCACAGATGTTAGGGCCAATCTTCATCAGCAAAAAGAGGGGGATTGGCAACAGATGTTAACACAGGGCTGATCTTCCTCACCAAAAAAATAAAACCCCCCAAAATGGTTAAGATGGTAAATTTTATGTTATGTATATTTTACCACAGTTAAAAGTTTTTTAAACTACAAATACAAAAAAACCCCAATTACCCTTATCTTTTATATATTTTCTGCACATATCCATATTAGAAAATATTAAATAGGTATCTCTGTTGGTGAGGGTTCATTAGGGAAGGGAGTTGATTGGGATGGGGAAAATGAAAATGGGGATGTTAATACAGAAATTATACTAATTGGCTTGAGACTCTAAAATTAAATAGACCAAAAAGATGTTATATGATACATGCTAATCAGCATTTGAAATACATAAATCGAGTAAATTTGTGAAGGTAATTTATTCAGGAAAAAATATGAAGAAGCAAAATATTTTAGCTTACAGGTATGCTTATACTTTCTTATTTTTTCCATTTTTTCTATTTTTAAGTAAAATTAAAAACACTTAAATACATTCTTTTAATAGGTGAAAACTCGTCATAATAAAGTAGTCACTTAAATCATCTAATAGCTTTTATTGCAGAAGAATATAGCGTAGGCCCCAACTAGATAAAACAGTATTTTTGATGGCTGGTCTAGATCCTTCTTAAAAAGCGCTGTTCAGACAGCGTCACTTTTGTCACAGCTCTGAGTGCCGTTTGTTGAGGAGCATGTCAGTGTGACTGGCAGAAAGTCATTCTCTCATCTTGTCAAAGATCATAGTTTAATGCATGCTTAAAATAAAAACCTAGCATAAGTGATTTCCTGTTTATAAAGGAATAAAGGCAAGATTCTTTTGCACTTAGTATAGATTAATTATTCATGTTGTATTGAATATAAAATTTAAATTTCTTTTTATTGGGAGAGAACTCTTTTTGGGGAACTGCCTTTCAGGATTTCTTCCACATTCATTGTCTTGTTCGCTAAGTTAGAATGAATTATAATACTAGTTTCTTTCCAGATGTTGGCCGGGGACAAATTTGGATTCTGTTGGCTAAAATAGAATCTGTGTCTGAAACTAATGAAGTAGATCCTTTTGCATCTTGGAGTAAGGTTTATGTCAATTAATCTCTTTTAGTGATAAATATCTTGGAGTGATTAAATAAGTTAATATTTATAAAGTACTTAAAATAGTGCCTGGCATATATTAAGTGCTCTATAAGTATTTAATTAATAAAATATTGAACTGAAATTACTCTATGTCTTCTGGGTTTTTTGTGTGTGTGTGTGTGAGGAGATCAGCCCTGTGCTAACATCTGCCAATCCTCCTCTTTTTTTGCTGAGGAAGACTGACCCTGGGCTTACATCCGTGCCCATCATCCTCCACTTTATGTGGGACGCCGCCACAGCATGGCTTGCCAGGCGGTGCATGGGTGCATGCCGGGATCCGAACCGGCAAACCCAGGGCCTCCACAGCGGAGGGGGCGCACTTAACTGCTTGTGCCACCAGGCTGACCTCTCTAGGTTCTTTTTACTTGTGCCAGTAGGTGCTGCTCTTGAGTGACAAGAATAGATATTCCAAGTTATATCTTATCTTAGCATAGGTGAGCTGGATTGTTGGCATAACTTGCATATTCACATTTGTATACCCTATTCTCATGATTAGAAACAAGAGTGTTTCTAGTAACTAGACTGTTTGTTTTAAAGACTTTGTTATTATAAAATGACAGAGGCATGAAAATGCCCAAATAATTCTCTTGAAACTTTAGAGTACTATTTGGTAGTATTACAGCTGGTTTCACCTAAGGTTTTATGTTTTAAAAAATTACCAATCTCATCACCTTTCCCACTTATTAGGCAGTTAAGTATCATATTTTAACATTCTTTATGTTAGTAACTAAATGTTTATTGAATCTATTGACATTTTTATAGAGCATCCAGTCAACACTGAACTGTGGTACTTCTTGGAGTTTTACCAATAATCCATGGGTAGGATTAGGCTTTGTTAGATTAACCTTGACTTTCAGTCAGAGCAAGCTTCACACTTCAATCAAGGATCCAATAGAATAGGTGCCAGATGTAGTCCCTCTTGTGCACATGTAATTGTAATCTTATTTAATGACTTGTAAGCACTCTTGCTGTTACAATGGGTATTGGAGATAGTGGGATGGAAGGGTAGCTGTAACTTGTGCCAGTCAGGGATAAATGAAGATGATTAATCTGAAGTGCAGGAAGACCAGTGGAGAGTACTTGCTTTTGTAAGAGTTGAGTAATGAGAGAGGTGAGAAGAGGAGAGAGGCTGGAACACTGAGCAGACGGAAGTGGCCTCAGGATCAATAAAGTGGATTATAAGGGCATTGAGTTGAAAAGTTGGATAGCATAGAACATGCAGTAAAATGCTGAAGAACCACTAGAAATAAAACAAGGAGGGCCCTTTAGAAGTGGCTAACACTTTAGATTTCTTTTTGTTTTACTTGAATGTTATTCTCATGTATCATCTGTGACCATATTTCTGGCCTTTCCCCCCTGTACCTAATGAAAAAAAGTTTTTTGTGATGTGTTCTTTTAGATCATGAATTTTTTACCAACCAAAGAAGTAATTTTGGTTTTAGATATAGTTCTGTTATAACACTTAATATATTGTCTTTTTTTACCCCAGTTCCTCTATCTGTGTCTAGGAAAATGTGTTAGAAAGACATTTTAAAGACGTTTTATGTTCAGTTTGAACATATCAAATTTTAAATGTCTTTTTTACATTGAAAAAGACATTTGAAATCCAGCGCTATATGTTTTTATTATTTATGGCAGGATCATTTTCCGTGTGTTCGTCTTCTAGGCATTAAGTTGTCAAGATATTCACCTATTACATTAATATGTATAATCATTTTCACTCAACATATAAGAAACAATAGTTTATCATCATAATGCAGATAAAATTGAATGTGCGTGGTCTGAAGGTTTTGCATTAGACCTGAAGTATAACATGTTAATTTATGCAGGCATTTTATCTGTGTATCTATATTTAGTTATGCTCCATTTTTATATGTTATGTGCTATTATCAGTGTCCCTCTAAGTGACTCCTGGGCTTCCACACAATGAAGGACGAGACCATTCTCCCTACCCACTGTTTCTACCTCCTGAGCAGACAAAGGTGCCTATAAGATTTCCTCAAGTGTGTGGCTCTTTCTGTTGCTAAGCCAGCCACCAGTAGGACCCTGGGCTCTGGTATGAATCCTACATGAAACCCAAAACTAGAGAATTCTAGAAAATTGTGATATGATGATTCCAGTTATAGTATTTCACCCTGTAGAGTCAAATCAGCAAGACACCAACCACTTTCAGGCGTACAGTTCTCTACCTATCTTTAATAGTTCCAAATTATTAATGAAAGGCATTTTCACTATATCTGGTGATAACTTCTGGATCATAGTATTGAAAAGTTAAATCAATAATTTTTAAACTTGTTTAGTGGGGAAGGTTTTGTTAACTTCGTTGAGTCCGTGAGATTTGTATTCTTCTGCTTCTTAGTATGTTGAAAAACACATTTTAAAAGTCCTAAAGTAACTAGAAATTAATTTTGTTTGAGAATTTGTAACTACGCTTGCGTTGAGACCTGCTGGATTGTCACCAAACACGTTTTGGGCTTTCTTGACCAACAGTGTGCCCCACTGCACTGTAGTAGGCATCAGAGATACGAGAATGAGCAGCACACGCTTGGTCCTTGCCTTAATAGAGATTATTAATTTACTGGAGAAGAGACATGAATTAAACAACCACACAAACAAACGCCCAATTGCTATTGAAGGATACAAAGAAAAGTCGAAGGTGCTTTGGGAAGGCGCCCGGCACTGCTCTGTGCAGGGCATTGGGAAGACTCCTGGCCTAGAGCTCAGGCTTGAAGGAGGGAGGGAGTCAAGTGGGAGAGAACATTCCAGGCAGTGGACACACAAAGGCCCCAGGAAAGAGGGAAATAATGAATTTGAGGAACTGTTGGAAGTCAATACGTTGTAATAACACTTTTCTAGTTGATTTACTCTTATTAGGCCTCATTCACAATTTTTTTCTACTCTCTAGAGTATAGGAAAGATCTAGAAAGTAGCATTGAATTAATTCCATTTTATCCTAAATAATTTACTATATTATATGTGATAACAGTTTCATCTGAGCACTCACTGTTTGCCAAATTATTAGGCTTTTTTTAAGAGTATCATCTCATTTAATTTCCAGAACAACCCTATGCTACTATTATTCCCAGTTTAATGGTGAGGGGGGAAAAAATGAGGTATAAAGTACTTGACCCAAACTTATAAGGCTAGTAACACAATTTGAAGCCAGCCGCTGGTTTCAGTGTAAAGCCTATTATGCTATTTTACGCTAGATAATTGACTGTGTTATAAGTGATGCTTGGATTTTAAATGTCACCATCCCAAAAGTGTTTTATCAGTCAGAGTTTGATCACAGAAGCAGAACCATTTTGAGTGCTATAGAGTAAAGGATTTATTATAGAGATAGACCTTTCCTAACTGTGGGAGTTAAAACCTTGAATATGGTCCTAATGGAATGAATTCTGTTGTATGTATGAAAATCCACTTTAAACTCAGAAGTTTTAAATGTGTCTACCATATTTTATAGACATCACGTGTTGGATTTTCTTAGCGAAATACTACTTTTTGATATACCAGGCAGATGGTCAGTTAAGTTGAAGGCCTATTGTGAATATTAAGTTTTAAAAATTTGAGAATGCAACTGGATTTGAGTCAGTCCTTAAAATTTCACCGGTATTTACCTGCTCTTAAATACAACCTATGGGAAAAGGTGATGTATTTAATAAAGATCATACTTGCTAAACCTGGAAGCACTATATTCCACAATACCCACAGCTCACATGTTGTAGTATATTATTATCTGTATAGCACTCATTCAGAACTTTTGCAGTGTGTTTCGTAAGTAGGTTGTCTTTTTTACCCATTCCACTGGTTTTTCCATTTGCTTATGAATGGACCACATAAAATTCAGAATTCCTGCCTTTCTCCTTTGGCCTCTTCTAGAACCTTTGACTTTAGAATGCATTTATTTATTATGTCCATGGAATGATCATAATTTTTCTAATACATCTTTCCACAGACATGGAGATTTCATTCCCAAGCATAATGCTTTTAGTGCTAATAGGTTACCTCCATTAAGAGCGTATATTTTGGACCACAGTACTAATCTAACTAATTTTTATCATGTGCTTATTAAAAAGCTAAAATTTAGACTTTCTGTGTCTACTACCTTTGGGTGGATTTCCAAGTAGTATTCATTAGATTGATTTTTCTACCTGTTCCTTGACTCTGACTGTGATATTAACCTTTTATAATTAAGACGCTCTGTCTCTTTGACACATAGTATGCCCTTTTAGTTCCTCTTAATTTTTTTTTTTTTACCTCCAATCGTTTTTTTAAAATTTTATCCATTTACTCATGTACCACTCTGTTGGTACCTTTCAAATGTTAAATGCTTCCCCATTTGTCCTTAGTAACCATGCTGAATTTTTCTGTCCTTTTTAAAATTTAGGTTTTATTGGATGAATGTAGATTGCCCCTTCTCTAACTGTGTCTTAAATAATTGCCACTTAAGGGAATTAAGAACTACAAGGGAAGGAAAATGCTGACCCATAGACTAAGCAGAGGGAGAAAACGTTCCCACTGGGTCCAATTTCCTAAGAAGGACCATCAGGATTGTGGCTAGGGCCTGAAATTATGCTCTGAATGACCTCTAGAAAACGATCGGTTCACAGAGGAACTTGCCTGTGTTTGCGCCAGGCAAAATAGGGATAGGTACTAGTCACCCCACCAAAGACAGACAGCTAGCTCCCTTGTCCTTGGCTGTGTTATAAAGGCACAAGGAGAGAAAACTAATCATTTAGACCATAGAGACAGAGGTGACATTGCAGGATGAGGCATGATCCAAGTTTTAATATAAGCTCATGGAAGGATACCTTTGGTCTGGAAGGGGAGGTTAATGAAGTATCTTAAATTATAAACATACATTTTTGATCACGTATCATCTCTTTATTATTTTAGGCCATAATTTCTGTTGCTTGTAATATATAAACAATTTATGTAAACATGCATACCTAAAACATCCTTTAGACTTTCACACTCAACATTTCTCTTATATTATTTTGTATTCTGTAATCTGGGCTCTTGAGAGTGAAGGTAATGGAAAATTAGAATTGAAATACAAGAAAATTGATCTTCGTTATTTTAGTTAGATCTTTGTATATTGACAGGTAATCACTATGATGTTTTTTATTTAAAAACAAAGTATAAGGTAACAGGTAGATTTTTGTATATAATGATGTTCAGTAGCTCAATAATAATCTGACATCAGAAGACCAATATAGAACTATTATAAACAATTAATTGTGTTCTCGAGTCTTTTATTTATCAACCTCAGACACTTAATAATTGAAGTGTGAGGAGAAAGGCAAAAAAGTAGATGTCAAATAATTAATAAGAAAAGCATTATATCTTTGTTCTAAAAATATTCACATGAATTGCATTTTTATTTCAAATTCTTACACAGTCAAGTGATGATGGAGACAAACTTCATAATATTTATATAACTTCAGGGTTACATCAGACATGAAAAACAGAACCAGAGAGGGGGAAAAAAGTAAACAAAGTTTCACAATCAATTATGAGAAAATATTTGCAACACATAAGACATATACAGGATATATAATTAGTATTCCCACAGAAGGTCACTACTTCTAATTTACAGAAACTTCTCTCAAATTGATTTTTTTAAAAAGATCTGAATAGGCATTTTAAAGTGCAGATTCCCAGTAAGTATATGCTAAGATGTTTAACCTCATTAGTTGTCAGTACATCAAAATACTAAGATGCCAATTTTTATTCATTGGCAGAAACCAAAGTTGAGAATGACCAGTGATGGAGCATTTGTTGGAAAACTGGAAATCTCATACACTACTGGTGAGAGAGTGAATTGCTAAAACTCTATTGGAAAGTGAGCTAGACATACTTTTAAATTTTAAAATGCATATGCCATTTGACTCAGCAATTGTACTGTGTTAAGCATCAATCTTATGGAATAAATGTACTGGCATTAAGGATACTTAGTTGTGAGTTATTGTAATGGTCAAGGACTGGAAACTGTGTACATACCCATCAGGAGGGGATTGTTCATACAGTGGACAAATAGGTAGCTGTTAGAAACGAACTGGATGTCTATGTATTGACCTGACCGTGATACATATTTACATGCAAAAAGCACATTGCAAAGTAGTGTGCCTGCGATGGCTGTTTCTTTCTTAAAAGGTGGGGGAGGCGCACCCTGCGTGTATATTGGTATGAGCATAAGGAATCATAATAATATATGGCCAGGCAGATAATATAACCAAAATGTTAATATTGGCCATCTCAGGGGGTACATTTAGATGGTGAATGGGTACTGTGCATTTTTCTTTTTATAACTGTATTGCGATGGCTTCTTTTCATGACAAACACATATTCTATAATTTAAGAGCTTCTAAAAAGATGTTAAAATGGGATGCTGAGAATGTCCTCAGTTTTATTTTTTAATGTATGTACTCGTTTAGAAAAAATGATGCACCTAAAAGTACAAGCTTTTCTGTATTTTTTACAATATAGTGCTTTTTATAATCAAAAGAGAAAGCAGCAAGTGCTATGAAAACTATTCTCAAGACCTCAATAATCAAAATTAAGGAAACAGACCCCTCTCCTCCAGTTATACCAAGATTGCCAGCATGGTATGGTGGAAAAAACAATAGTCTTATAATGAGATAAACCTGAGTTTTGAGCCAGCTTTGATACTTCCTTACTGTGTAATCTTGGGAAACTTACCCCATATCTGTCATTTTTAGGTTTTGTGTAAAATGGGTTTAGAAACCTATCTGGTCATTGATACCATAAGAATTAGCTTATTAAATTGTGTACATGAAGTCTCTGTTGCAGTGCTTCTTAAATAGTACTTTGCAATTAAGTTGTCTACTTTCCCCTAAGATTCTGAAGATTAGAAGAAGTGTTTCTGTTCACTTGTCATGTACGGGGAGCGGGTTGTGGACAGAACAAGTGTGAGCCCTGCCCTTAAGGGGCTTGGCGTGGTGAGAGAGGCAGTGAGTGACCAGTCATCACAAATGGAACTTACAATAGCAGTGGTGATAACCTGCTTGAGGCCAAGAACTCTTGTGACAAAATGTGATGGGGAATCGGAGCTTGGTGGGGAGGTGGGTATTGAAAAGCCCAGCTGGGGTGGTGATGTTTCCACTGGGACCTGAAGGCCCAAGCAGGTGAGGGACTTGCTGGGGGAGGAAAGTGTGCGATTGGTGTCCTGGGTGGAGGGAGCCAGGCCAGGGCCACAGAGAAGAGACTCAGTGAGGCTGAAGAGGTTGGGAAGAGCCAGAATTTGAAGGTTTGTTGAAGTAAACAAAGCAGGAAATCAGTGAAGTAATAGAGGGGTGACATGGTAGGATTTGTATCACTCACCAGCTTTGTGCCTTGTCAGAATTTTAACTTTTCGGTGCCTCTGTTTCCTTCAAAACACTGAAGTGATAAGTCCTACTTTGTGGGACTCTTGTAAGATAAAAATGGAGTGTCTGTCAAATGTCTGCTACATAGAACTCACTCAGAGGTTTATTCCCTCCTGTTTCTAGATCCTTCTATTCACCACCAGCTCCCTGGCCCCAAACCAAGCCACACTGTCCAACTCTATTGGGAGAAGGGGGAAGAGGAGGGAACTCACACTTGTTGAGTGTACTATGTTTTCTTTGTTATTGTTTTTTTTCTAATTATTGGGTTACTTGAACCATATGTATAAGTGTACTTTTCCTTCTTTCTCTCAAAGCATTTACACAAACATACCTTTGTTACCCAGGGTGACAGTGAGGGCAGGCGTGGAGAGGGTGCTGACTGAATTCCTGCGATGGAGTGGGGGCAGCGAGGGGTGGAGACACTTGCAGGCGAGGGATATCACCTCACTCTTGCTCTCTTGAAACTGCTTGAGTCAAGACTTTCCTGTTGGATGCAGTTTCTTCCCATTACTTTCCACAAAAATGTGTTATTCAGTGATTTTTGTGATGCCCTTCATGATTACAGAGAACTTCTGCTAATCCCCAATTGCTTGCTGATCTACATCTTGAATTTTCTGGACCATTTTTTTGAGGATGTAATAGTTTCTGTAGGAGGAGCATTTCAGCACTCACCACCATGCTCTCCCAGGCTCTGTGGTGGTGTAATCCTACCACTTGCACACTTTCCCCTAGCCATTTGGGGCTCGCTGGTTGAGCCCATTTGCTCTGCAGGGACCTGCTTTCATGAAGCAAGAACTTTTAGTAGGTTTTCTCCCTAACAATCCATTGATTGAGAGGTTGGGTTGGTATTCCAGGCACGGAGGGAAAAACAAAAACACATACTCAGACACACACAATGTATATAATGGATTGGTAAGCAAATATTTGAATATTTCAAAGGCAAGTAGGGTTAGAATAAATTAGAGTTGCTCAGAGTGTCATTAAATAGGTTAAGCAGGTAAATTATTCCTTCTTTAAGTATAAATGAAGTTGCTAGAGGTGTTTTCCCTTCATTTATTTCCTGTTACATGAAGCCTATGTTTGATGACATCAGCGTAGAACTACACCAGAGATGCTTTTAGAAGAGAAAATACACAGCCTTAAAGCTGAACTCTACAAAATGAAGGAAAAATTTCCCCAACAATGGTAATGGTGATATTTATTGATGATTATTTTGTTCCTTAGTATAGAAAGTTGACAAAGCTGTTCTAGAGATCAAGTTCTTTCTCCCCTCATATACAAATTTCCTCATATTTTCAATGACTTCTGCAAGCTGGCAGGATAGTATTAGAATAAAATCTGTCACCCTAAAAAATTATCTCCATTTCTGGATGTGGATACTCCATGGGGCCAATGAGCACTGAGGTTATAAGCTACTATTAATAGAAACTACAGAGAAAAGGAGATTGTGATTTTTATGTCTACCTGAATCCTTTTTGCATGTATCCTCCCTGCAGGATGGAAAGTGGGCTTGTTTGAAGCTGTGAAAGTGTTCTGAAGCCTGTGGATGCTTGTTACCAGAGAACAGTTAAGATCATCACACTTGTCTTTAGGAGCTCTTCTTAATCTTGGATATCTAGCAAGATTTTATATTTTTTCTGTTTTTTATCTTACTTAACTAAAATTTTAGTGAAAGTATGGGGGAAAGGCTGAACTTTACCTACCCCTGCGTAGGTGTGGGATCCAGGATCTAAACAGAAACCCCTGTCATGACACTGCTCAAGCTTGACTTTAAAACAGAAAGACAAGACTTTCCTTGACTGGTTTGTCAGAATCTTTCTAACCTTCTAACCTGAAGTTAAAACCAAAAAAAAAAGCTGGTCGTTTCAGGACACGCTTTTTATAAGGCACTTGGTTTTGAGCCTGAAGCACATTACGATAGATGACTGGGCCCCTCGCTGGCCCTGTCGGTGAGCTGCGTGCCCGCGTGTATCTGTGTGCTTCCTTGCCGTTGTATGCAAGTCATATTTTCCCCCATCAAGTCTCAAGTATGATACCAAAGACTTATTGATGTATTTGGGGTTATCTCAATGGTTTTTTTCTTGTTCCAACATCTTCTAAAAGCCAACCTCTTTTTGAGGAATGAATATTGGATACTATTGTAAAAGCTATTATTAATTTGTTTTAGATGTTTTCCTCATTCTACCCCAAAGCAGTCACTTTGAAAATCATCAGGTCTAACAGTTAATATTTATTGCAAGAAATTAATTCATTAAAGTTATTTTCACCAGAAAAGCCATTTTTAAAATTTACAACCCAAAGATATATAACTGATATGTATTGTTATTTTCCTGAGAATTCTGATCATTCTTATGCTGATTTACCTAAAGATTAAAAATACAGATGTCATTGAAAGAATGACAAGTATAAAACCATTTCTCTCCCTAGCTAACTTTTAGGCATTATGTTAATAGAGCTTTTAGCACATTGGATTCTCTTACAGCTGTGACTTTGTGTAGGGAGCATTCATTTTCCATCTGAAGATTGAGTTGTTTGTCTGACTTGCGGCCCTATTGAAATTTCACAGTATTTTTGAAGGGAACTGGACCATGAAACACTGGACCATGAAAACACCTTCATAAAGGCATAGAAATGGATATATTAATGAGCAATATTGCAAATAGAGTTACACTTTGCCATTTAAATTACCAAATTCAAGATATTAAGACACAGGTTGGTCTTAAATTCACCTTACCTTGATCAGTACATTGGACTGTTCAGTGAAATTGAACCATAGCTACAAAGCTAAAAATTAGTCTTGGGAGAACCAGAATGTGCACCATAAAGTAAATAGAATGAAGTCCTTGGTTTGTGAGTTGGACGTTCCTAGCCTGCAGTCCCTTCTCTTGCTGAGCATGGTATGTAATGCAAGGACCAGTGTCCTCCTAAGCAGGCCATGGGTGGCAGGGGATTAGGATGAAAGATCACTACTGCAGTGACTTTAAGGAGAGTGTTACCGAAGAAAATGACACTGTGGTTCTACGAACAGTTTTCTTTTATTTCAGACTTTTACAGGATGGTGCCAGATATTATCTGTTGCTCCTCTGGAAGAATGTGGCCTGCTAACAGAAATAAAACAGACTGTTAGAATGGAATAAGTTCCCACTTCTTAGCATGTTCCCTAAAGTTTGAAATTGGATTCTGTATAATCCATATAATTGTTAAGTGGAGCCCTAAGAGATGTGTGTAATGTTTAGTCTTTTGGATTAGAAGCTGCTCGGTCCTTATGTCCCACCAAAGGCACGTACTCGAAATGTGAGCTTACTAGCTTTTGTATTCTTATAGGAAATAAAATCTGTTGATGATTTTTTTCATTTAAAAAGTGTGTTAATCTACATTGATTTCTAAATTTGTTATGGATTACTTAGCTGAGAAATACAGTTCATCACTGACTGTTCTATTACCTGACAGCAATTGATAAAGCATCCATGCACGAAGTGCCAGAAAAGGTTAATATTTATTGATTTTTATGATGCTACAACCCATGTAGTTTTGCGATCAAAAATGTATGGCCACCAGCACTGGAATCAGTAAAATTGCAGAATGCACAGTAGATTTTATTATAACCTATGCCAGTATTCAAGATTTAAAAAATGACAGGTATTTAACAAAAAGCTCTAAATGTATAGCTACTCTGAACCTGTGACTTGAATTTAATATTTTAACATGAAACATAAGAGCACTTAAAAACTACAAATTAGTCCTTGCTTTGCAAACAGCAATCACATTTAGCCTTTTCTTCCACTTAACTATGTGCTATTGATCTGAGACGATGCCCAAGCAAGTGTTAGCTGAAATTATGAGCAATAAAGGGCTTGCTTCTTTAACAAAAAAGTATATAATTAACAGAGAAGGGGGAAAGCCTATGTTTAGTTTTAAAGGAGTTTCAAAGAAACAGTTTGAGTGCCACGCAAGTGTTCAAATGCAACCAAGGAACAGCCTCTGCTCGGAGATCATGAATTCCTTCTCTGGTTGCAGTTTGTGGGTAAAAATTAGGAGTGCACACTGTTTTTTCGTTTGTCTCCATCTGTATTTCCCTGACAGAAATGCAGTCTTTGACTTACCTATGGCAGCCAGCAGCCCTGCCCTCTTTCTATCATTTGCTTACTTGAATATCTTTAAACTTGCATTACTTAACTCGACTCGTTACAGCATCTGGTATAGAGCAGGTGACAGAAGACAGTTTAAGAATTACTTTTTTAACCCAGCAGAGCACATAGACAGGTGTTCCTTGCCTTCAAGACCCTAGGCTTTAAGTGTGAATCGAAACTGAAACTCCCCACCTATATTTGAGATTTTTCTTAAGTAGGAGCTGAAATTTATTTCTGCAAAAGATTTAATGGAAATTCTAATGCTAAAAAAAAAATCTGCTTTGGTCAACTGTGACTAGATTGCATTGAGTCCTGTAAATATGTTTTAGATGTTTTACCAATTTGTGCTGGGTTTTTTTCCTTCCCTCACAAACGGCTTGCCCATTTTATTGTTCTTATTTGGGGAAAAGAGTTTCACTCCTTCAAAGGGAAGCGTACATGGCTTGGGAAACCTCTCTCGTGGCTTAAATATCATTTGAATATATGGCAACTTAAATTCTAAAATTGAAAAACTAAAAAAAGACTGACAAAATTTCTGAATCATGTTCTAAAAGCTGTTGACAGTATGAAATATTTTCCACAAAGACTTCATTTTCCCCCGTTTTATTAGTCTTCTTTATCATATTGTTAAAATTTTCCTCATAAATACCAGTGTCAAATGAATCTAATTCTTTATCTAGTTTCAATTTCTTGATGTTTTGATGATTTTGTCATTAATCTAATTTTCTTCTTTCTTTTTCCCCGCTTTTAACCAGGCAAGGTCTCATACTAATAACATAGTAATTAAAACAGTCCCTCTTAAAGAACATTGCTCCGTTACACTGTGTTTTTCATTTCAGTACAGCCTGGGTTTTGCAGTCTTCCAACCTCAGAGCTGCCTCTCTGGCTTTTTGCTGCTCACCTTAAACCTGTGGATGACAACTAAGTGACAGGCTCCCCTAACACTCCTTTTCACTTCTAAAATTAAATGCTCTGCCATAGGCCATTCACTGGTGTCCACAACACCTTCCCCTCCAACTTAGTCATTACCTAACGTACTGGCTGATGTGTGAAGAGGGTTGGATGAGATTATTAATTAATTTATCATATATTTAAGCTGCACTATCTAAGAGTATACAACAGAAAAGCAATGAAACATTTTATATAACAAACTAAAATGGAAAGAGGAAAAAAAAGTTTCAAACCATTTATTCCCAATTAGAGAATTATTTTAAGTTTTGTGAATAACAACGTGACTGAATATGGAATTTTCAGATTTCACAAAGCCAGATTTACTGTTAGAATCAGAGAGACTGTGTGATTCTAATAACTGTAGAATTTATTCTCTGCGCCCCATCCACGGAAAAAAATAAACAAATCGTTAGAATCACTCTTTTTGTCAAGCATGTTTTATTTGATTTTTAGTAATCAAATTCACCCTTTTATTAGATGTACTTTATTTTGTGAATTGTTAGAAAATGTGAACCATCAGAGAGAAAATGTTGTAACTCCATTTAAATTGTTTTATTTGCTTATTTACTTTGTGTATATTTTAGTTCTAAATAAAACATATATTCTAACAATTATATTTGAAAAATATTAATGCACATTTTATAATAATTTTTATGCTTCTCATTTTCTTTTGCTTTTTTGAATTGAACTAAAAATGGAACATGATTTTAGTGGTTTGGTTTGCATTAAAAATTAAATACAAGAAACTAAGCATAAATGTGGCAGATAAAAAACAGATTTTTTTTTTTTTAAAGTAAAAGTAACAATAACAACAAAATATCCTGGGAAATAATGACAGAAATAATGTGACTGTTTTCATGCTTCACCTTTGAACAACTAATCTATGTTGCTGTCTTTGAGAGTGAGACTTTTAAGTACGTTTTAATTAATTCTCTTTAGGTGAGTTTAATCTTGTGAAGCAATAGTCTTTTTGGTTAATAATGTTATAGTTCTCGAATAAGATTTTTTTTCGTTGAAAACATGTTTTTGTTTTAGTACTAGAAACAAGAGTTGGTGGTCTAAATAGTTTACCTTGTCAATTTGACTAGCAGAAGATGACTTTCTAACAGGTGACTACTTCTGTCCCTTGCTTTGTCCCAAGCCGGACTGTCTTTAAGCCATTCCAGGAAATTACCTTATGTTTTTCTCCTTTTTTTATGTAATGTCGTAGAAGGGGAAAAGCAATTTTGTGGATCTTTCAGACAAGGCTCTTTGATACAGTTTGCTTGTTTTCCCCTGATGAATTGTATTACCTAATTTTAGCTGAAATGATTACTGGTTTCATGTGACCTGGGAGAATTAAAAATATTGTTAAGCAAGAAGGCCCAAGTTCATGATTTTTTTCATGCCAGCCTCAGCTAAGCTGTTTCTTAACTGCAGCTCATTTGGGAATTTCAAAGTATCATTTTTGGTAGTGCTGGACTTGGCAAAGTACATAAAGTACTTCAGTGGGGTGTGATGTGAAATGGCATCATTTAAATTAAAGAATAAATCTGAGAAATTTTTAAGACATGAAAGTAATGGACGCTCAGGACAGGCTGCAGCAGCCAAACGCACTTGCAGGTGCACACACCGTGCTGCCAGGAAGAGCACCACCGGCGTGGCTCGCTCTCTCCTCTCTCGGAGGGAGGGTGCCCCACGCTCGCAGCCAGTGCTGTTGTCCCGGTGGCAGTACCAGGACCAGAGTCAGTGCCCAGCTCACCGCTCACAGGAAGCCCTGTACAGACAAGCGGGTGGGCAGGGTCCGTGTCTGCAGCCAAGCATTTCGTTCAGTGAGAACGCAGCCCGATCCCTCGCTGCTCTAAGCCGCTTTCGCGGCATAGTGGCTCTTCTCCCTGTGCCTTTTGTTCTACTTCCTTCCTTCATTTTTTTTCTCCAGTTCCTCTTAGGACCTTTCAACCCCCTCTCCTTTTTATTGTCTCTTTTACACAAGAACACAGAAAAATGTTGTGAATTCACACCCACAAAACCGAGGGGGCAAGAGAAAATGACTTCCGAGGTAAAATAATTAAGTGCAGAGCTAACCATAGAACCCAGGACTCTTCTCTTAGGCGGCCGTGGACCATGAGCCACGTCAAAAGTATGAGTTACGGATCACCTTCTCTAAAGAAGGTCTTCTTTTCTGTCTTAGGGAAGGCGGTATTCTCTTCTGCCTGCTTCTCCTTTTTGCTTGTATTGCTTTAACTATTTAGAAGAGCGAATTCTTTTCATAATCCTTTGTCCACTAATTTTCTTTAATGGGTGATTTTGCTCAGTGGCTGCTTTTTTCATGTCACGTGCCATGGGACTATCCTGTCTTGCTGTTATTTAGTGTAACCTGCTGCTTGTTAGCAGGGTGTCCACGGGCAGTCACCTACACTTACTCTTCATTACTCAGACTGCTCAGTTTACTTAAAACAACATATTCGAGATTGCCAGTTTTTAGCTGACTTTTTCCTTATTCTCTCCTTTCTTACACAAAGCTTTGTATTCATAGACATCACTTTTGAAGTTTCAATTCTGTCAAAATTAATGGTCTAATTCTGAATTCCCATATAGTACACCTTGAACACCCAACAGTACCAAATTAATTTATCACTTTAACATGTCATTCTGAAATATTTTATTTGTATTTTTGAAAATTTTATTTCTTAAAAAAAATAACTCACTCTCATCACATCCAAATATTATCAATCCTAAGGAAAGATCAAGTTTACCTTTCAGGAAAGAGGGAAGACAAAATGTTAAAGAGAATGTATTGGAGGAGTTAAAATAAACATATCAACACTTTTAAATCTCTAAGCATCTTAAACTTGTATAAGACGACCATGTAAAAATGCAGATAACTTTCATTAGAAATCAGAGAAAACAACAGTTAGAATATCTGGCCTTAAAATAAGATTTCAAATCAGGGTTAATGTAGTCCAAAAATTAAAGTCAGAAATAAAGAAGAAATACTGTAACTTTTAACTCTTAAGGTGTTTTATGTAAAACTTTCATTTCAGCATGCAAATTAGAAAGCATGCTAGCATACGAAACGAAAGGTCAGTCAAAAGATTGGAAAGCAAACTGTAGAAGGATCGAATAAGTCTGCAGGTAGCCATTGTGTTGATTTATGGAACAGATGGAACAGAAGTAGAAGAAAACTAGAAATGGAATTGTGTAGTTAATAAAGAGAGCAAAAAAATTTGAAATAGTACATAAAAAGTCATTTATGATATTTTCAGCAGATATGTTTCTCTCAGGCAAACACACATTTGAAATCAAATACTTATAATAAACCATTGGAAACTTGTAAAAAGCAAGGGCAAATTGACAAATGAAAAGCCCATTGAGCTGGGAGCTGGTGGACCCAGAGTCTAGTCCTGTTGCTCCTGGTCACTGTTAGTAGGAGCCACTTAACCCCTCTCCACTTTAACGCCCTTGATGTAAAATAAAGGACGGAATTTTAGTAGAGGAGCTCGCTGGATTTTCCCAGGGTGATACACTGTCTGTAATTCTGTGAAATTACAAATAATACCAGATTACAACCCTAATCTCCTGGTCATCTCTTTCATAATTTTCATTTGTTGAGATTATGAGGAAAACAAAAATCTCAGAATATTGATACTTTTCTAAAAGTTTGCATACAATTTTTAGGAAATCTGAGACTGTTGGGAGGGTTTATGGATTCCCAGGTTAGGAAGACTAGATATAGACAAGTAAAGAACAAAATCTGACTTCTCAAATGTTCTTTTTTACAAAGAATTGTGAAAGGCTCTGAATAAACAGTGATATTCCCTGCCACTGATAAGATAATGTGACTCTGCTGAAATCCCATAGCATCCTGGACATCTGTTAGCATCTCTCTGAAATACAAGGTTAACGTAAGGGCATACATGCCAAGAGCACAACCCCAATGGGGAAGGATGGCGTACTAAATCTGTTTGATATGACCGATCCCCTCTGAAAGTCAATTCAGAGAGGAAAAATCAAACTGTCATGTTATAGCAGAAAACAAACAAACAAAAAACTGATAGATTTTTTTTTCAACCACCCACTGGTTATGGTTAGGCTGGTGGCTCTCCAAATGACTCTCCCAGCTGAAATTGGCTTCCCAGTAGCAGTAGAACAGTGTTTGAGGCCAACGGGACATGGATAATAGGAGCACTGATGGGACATGGATAATAGGAGCACTGATTGGCCATGTGGCATTTGCCAGCAGTCAGCTGAATCCAGCCCACACAGAAGTGGGCTGCCCAGCACAGGGTGCCAGGGAGCTCTCTTCAGAATCTGGTCAGACCTAGGAAGCGTTAATGAATTATCGTCTTATGAATGTGCAGCTTCTATCTTTGAAACCCACCCACTGCTAATCTAAAGGCGCCTATATGTGACTGCCGGAAAACAATTTAACTGTGATTTCCTTGATTCCTACCTACCAACCTGAATGTTTACATACTTTAAAATATTAAGCAGTCAGGCAGTTAACAAGATGGGAAAAATCAGTGTAGTCTCAGGCACTTAGTAGGCCTTCAGTGAATAGTGGACGTTATTTTCGTTATGTCTGCTGCTCAGAATTGTATAGGCCTCATTCTGTGCCAGAGGTAGAGCAGAGGGAGAAGCAGAGTTGTTTTGTGCTGGATTCTTGACTAAGGATGGGGAACGCTTTCTGCATCCCTCTACACAGTTGTTCTGGCATTACAGATACCTATGAATTATGTTTGCCGTGGTCCTCATGAAGATCATTCTGATCACATTGCCAGTATTTTTCACGACAATTTCTTTAGGGCGTCTACTGCCACTGTCTCTCGCTGTGTGGTAAGAAGCTTTGGAATTAAGTTCTCTCTAAACCCAGGGAGGTCCCCCATTTTCTTGCTAATGGGAATGCTCTGAATGCACATACTTCATGCTCTCTCACCTGACTCTCCAGGGTTTTCATACTTTTAACAGGGTATGGTTTTTAATGAGGCTTCTAGAAGCTTTAGAAACTGGTTAATGATTTTGTTTTGACCTTTTGCTACTGCCTTTACTGGGACTGAGTTGATTGTCTTTACTGAAAATTTGCTACCATGATTCAGATTTTAATACTTTCGCATGCAACCATTTTTTCCTTTTCTTGATCCTAGAATGGGTGCATATTAAATATTATATTGGGGAATAATAATAATGTTCATTCCCTTCATGTGCAGCAGGGCAGTATACAAGAGTCTGGATAACCTCTCTGTTAAGACCGTAGCAACTGTGCTCCCAAATGTCTCCAAACTTTCAAATTTACCCAACTTTACTTTTTTCTGTATGATATCGACATTTAAAATAGACTTAAGCAGAAAACATTCACTGCTTCGGTTACCTGTAAACAATGGAAATCTCCATAAGGCAGGAAAAGTGAAGGGTAGGAGGAACAAGGGCGTTCCCTTGGTCTGGGGCCAAGGTCCTTCGCCTTTTTTCCTCTCTGTTCTTGGTTTCTTTACTCATTCGTTTAGTCAACATTGTCACACCATTGAATTGCCTAAACGGTTTTGCACAGGGATCTTGTGGGAAATTGACCAACTCCAGAACACTTAGCGTTGTGTCTTAGGCAGCATGAGTTCTCAATAAGTTAACTGTTGACACTTCTGCCTCTTATTGCTTTATCTTCTCATTGATTGTATGCCTTAGTATCAATGTTTTGATATTTCTTCTTTGCTTATCACCATAGTTTCCCTGTAATTACTTAACTACCCGAAAAACCTTGAAACATGGCATTTTATTTGAAAATATAGTTTTTTTCATTTACTCTATTATTGAGCTTCATATTTGCAGATTTATTTCATCTTCAATATTAACTATCTTTGGTTTATATGTAGGTTTTAATCTCCTCCTTAACTTTGGTTCATTTTCATAGTATATTTTCTTAACAGTTATTAATTTTCAGAAATAAGCTCACTTTCTAAATAAAAATAATTGCTAACAGTATTGTGTTTGGAGTTTTTAATAGAAATACCAAGGATGATTGGAGAATAGGGCATTTGTAGAGAATAGGATCTTAGAGGAAAAGCAGTAATTTTAGAAAAGTTCTCATCATATTTAATAGAGCACATGAAAACATATTAAGTTAGAAATTAAAGAATACGCACCGAATAACGACCCCTCGCACAACTCAGGGAAGTATTGCTGAGTAACCACAAGGGTATCATAAGGAGTTTTCTCAGTTTTGAGTATTCAGGAGTAATACCCCTACCCTTTATTATCAACATGAAATCAACACTTAAGGGGTCAACAGCCTGGGAGGCTGGAGGAAGAAAGTATTTGGTCATTTTAGAGCAATAACTAACTCATCATAAGACTTGGTGGAATTCCTCACACTTCTGATACTCTCTGTGAACTCCTGGTAGTGGGTGTACATCTCACACTCTGTGTGTGCCGGGCGTTGTGTCCGTGCCCCCACGGTGGAGTCTCTCTTTTCCTCCTGCCCATAGCCCAAGTGCTGTACTGTCACTGTGTAACAAGAGCAAACGGGCACAGGGAGAGTAGGACGTGGCCCAAAGTTACACACTCATGTATGTACCAGATATTCCTGACTGCTTTCTGGGCAGCGGCCACCGCTCTAGGCCCAGGAGGCAGAGTCTAGCTCTCAGGAGAAAGATGGATAATAAGCAAATAAATAATGAGTATATACTGTAATGACATGTTGAGATAGAGGCAGGAAGAGAAACAAAACAGAGAACTAGATTAGAGAGAGAGTAGGAAGGGGCTGGAACTATTTTGCATACAAAGTTAGGGAAAAATCTCTTTAAGAAAATGACATTTTAAAAGACGGTTTTATCGAGGTAGAACTAACGTACAACAAACTGCACATATTTAATGTGGAGAATGTGATAAGTTTTGACATACGTATAAAGCCTTGAAACCATCACCATGATGAAGATAATGGACATGGCCATCTCCCCTAAAAGCTGTAAGGAAATGACTTTTGAGCAGAGATCTGAATGAAGTTAGGCTGGAGCTATGAAAACGTGTCACCGAGAGCAGCATGTGAAACACCTGAGGCAGGAGTGAGCTTGTCGGGTGTGAGGTGGGATCACGTGGTGTGAGGGACTAGAAAGCAAACACAGCGGGCTGAGCAGGGCCTTGGCGGCAGGGGAAGGCGTGTAGAGTTTTCTTTCAACTGTGACAGAAGCCATTGAAGTGGTGTGAGCAAGAGAGGAGCCTATGTTGATTTATTTTTTGAAAAAAATCCCTCTGGCTTTTGTGCAGAAAAATGACTGCTTGGGAACAAGACGGTCTTGGCTAGAGATGGTTGGTGACCAGGGGGCAGGGTAGTGGAGGTGATCAGATTCAGGATGGAAGCCAACTTTCTCTTGGAGTTGGGCTGTGACCCTGGTGGTGTGTTCTGTACTGTGCATTCGGCCTTCTGGTGGTGGCCCAAGCCCACACATGCCGCAGGGTAGGCACTTGAGGCCTCAATTTGTAGATTCTGTTGTTTTCTACTTGATTTTAACAGTATTGTACAGATGCCATGTGCTTCTTCTTCAGCTCTACACAGAAATCCTCAGTCTCCTTAACTTGGATTTTTTAAAACTTCCGGAGTGCTTATTTCCCTTTGTTACATGCAGTTGCTGATAGGATTGTCTTCCAGACCACACACAACTTTCCCATCTTCATGTCATTATGCCTGACAGTTCCTAACATTATGCTTCGTTTAGAGGAGCTTTTAAATGCTTATTAGCATTCTTGAATTATACTTAATTAAAAAGATTTAAATACAGTTGTGTATAAAAATATAGAGGATTTGTTTTATTTCTCCTAAGAAGGTGACAGCAGAGTATATTAGCACCATTCACAACCCAGATGCAGTACCTTATTTTTATGTCATTGCATAGACTTGAAATTTATTTTTGATAGACCCCACGATACCAGAACAAATCTGGTGCGTCTAAGGGCACTGTTGTTTTCTTTTTTCCTGGGGAGAAGTTAAGACCTTAACTGGAGGGACAAAGAACAAAAGATAGGCTCAAAGAAAGAAAGAAGGGAGTGTGTGTGTGTATGTGTACACACGTACAGATGTATAAATACGTATTTTAACATTTTTACTAGTCATTATAATTAAGGTAATTACCTTAGTGGATTTAATTTCTCTTTATTTTTCTGATATTAAGATGTTTGAGATTCAAAAACAATTTAATGCTTTCTAAAAAAAGGAAATGGGGCCAATCTCAGCATTTAATGCAAACTAGAAAAACATTTTTTTTATCAATTGGCTCACTTAAAATTATTTCAAAAACCAAACTCACCCAGAAACAGACCAAATATTATTAGAGAATAGTTATTTTCAAAATAGACACTTGTATTACTATCACCTCTTTATATGCAATTATTATTGTATATCCTTAAACTATATCATTACTAGCAATACAATTATGTCAGTACAGATATTTTATTAATAAGCTTATCTCTCTCAGCTTAGGATATAAAGTACAAAATACTGAACAAGGGAAAAATAATATGAAAAATTTTCATTGTTGTTTAGTAGGAAATCAGTACTTTAAGAAGGACTGACGTTATACACTGCAATAATTATTTTAATGAATGAACCTAGTCTGAAAATTTGGTGTGTGGGGGGGGTCTTGGATAGCCTAATTTTATCATTTGAAACTTTCATTGCTATCAGAGGATAAATTTTACTGGATTAGATGTCAATGTTTTTTTATAAATATAAATACACACATACTTATCTATATATTTAAAATTTAGGCTAAGAGTGTATGACGCAACTACACTTAGCAATAGACATTATTTGGCTTAAAAATTATTTTTTCCAGGCATGTTACCTGAGTTGTGAAAACCCAGTCTCCCTCCTGTGTGTCTCCTTTACTCTCACGGTACTACCACACTCACAACACTTCTGACACCAGATCTGTGGGACTTTTTCCCACACCAAGCAATTCTCTGTGACACCAGCTGGGTGTCCTACGATTTAACTCAATTCTGACACTGTCTACCTGGAGATAGCATCGGATCCCACAGGTTAAGGGCTCAGTCCCACAAGTCTGTTCCCCACTTCAGATGCCAGTTGCAAGTCTAGGTTGTCACCAGTGCTTCTGACCAACTGGCTATAAATCAGAGGTTCCCACACACCGTCTTCATGTTTGATGAATTTGTTAGAGCAGCTCACAGAACTCAGGGAAACACTTAACGTTTACCAGTTTACTAAAGGATAAAATAAAGGATCCAGATGAACGATGAAGAGACACATAGAGTGAGGTATGAGAGGGTCCCAAGCTTAGGAGTTTCTGTCACCGTGGAGCTAGAGTGTGTCACCCTCCTGGTGCGTGGATGTGTTCGCTAACCTGGGAGCTCTTCAAACCCTGTGCTATTGGAATTTTATGGAAGCTTCCTCATGTAGGCATGATGAATTATTAACTCCATTTCCAGCCCCTCTCTCCCCTCTAAAGAAGTAGGGTGCAGGCTGAAAATTCTAAGCTTCTAATCATGGCCTGGTCTTTCTGGTGACCAGCCCTCGTCCAGGAGCCCACCCAGAATCACCTCAATAGAACAAAAGGTGCTCCTAATGCTCTTATCACTTAGGATCTTATAAGGGTTTTAGGACGTCTGTGCCAGGAATGGGGATGAAGACCAAAATATATATTTATTATAAATCACAATATCACATTACCCTAATGCTGAGGGAAAGGCATATTCCTTAACTATTTGTCCTATTAATGTCTAGCCTTTAGCCCATATCACCGCACTGTGAACTTCATTATCTTCATCGTCATCCTTTTGGAGTGACCATTCTAGTCCAGTAATATATACTACTACAAAGAAAGTAAATGGCATTTTTGGTGGGGATATTAAGGACAGATATCACTGGAATGCATGCACTCTGGTTGGAGCCCCAAGTATTGTAATTCAGTTTAATCCTGAAGATGGTATTGTATGTTACAAGCCAAGCCTGCAATCTACAGATGCTGTTGATAAAGCAGTGTTGGAGGAACAACATAGTCTGCCGATAGGAACCTAAGGATGGGTCTCATGAAACAGATGAAAGGATAAGTAACTGTGAGGAGTTTGGGAACCCTCAGGGTAATGCTGAGGGGCAGTTTAAGGTCATTTAGAGACCGACAGAGTGAAAGGAATTGGCAGCACAGAATGACTGAGGAGAAACTAAGGCAAGTGTTTACTCAGGCATATCTAGGGAGCCAACCCGTCAGGAACCTGATGGATTCACAGGGAACAGTTTCAGATGTTCATTGTTTATCAGATTGAGTACCTTTATAGTGTTCTCTTCTCTGTGATGATGTCCCCATTTCATCAGAGCATCTAGTTCACAGATCTTTTCACCATCCTGGTTAGTATTCCTTTTGGCATCCTCCAACTTGTCACTGCTGGTCTTAACATGGGACCAAACCCAAACTCAGTATGCCATATATGTGCTGACAACGAAGACCCTGCTCTTTAACTGTTGTCTGTTCTGAGGTGGTATTAAGGCTTTTGGTAGCCATTCTGTTTTATTGGTTTGTATGGAGCTTGATAAGATAGAATCTCTCCAGCCTTCTTTACAAAACTGTATTAATTTAATTTTTTTAAAGCCAAGTATAAGACTGCAGTTGTCCCTATCAGGTTTCATTAGCTGCTTTACCATTTTTCCAATCTAATGTACAAACCCAATGTATATATTATGATCATGCTTTTAATGTCCTTATATAATACGTGCAGCACATGTTATATCTGTTCTGGCTGGTGTAGAGATGTATTAATATCAGATATATTATAGAGATTTATTATGTATCATATATATGATGTAGAGATGTATTGTAGTATCAGCTCTGGGCACAGTTGTGACACTATGACTATGAGAGAGAGGTAATTCAGTCTGCGTTTTTAATGGAGGAGATGAGTTTTGAGCAGTGATTGGAAGGCAGTGAGGAATGTGTTTTGGGAGAAGGAAGGGCCTGAAGGATGGAAGTAGTATTCTTGTCTAGGGATTCTAAGACAAGACAAGACCTGAGGGGCAGGATCTCATCTGGGTTCCCGAAACTGGCCCTCAGGTTTGCAGTTCTCAAAACATGATCTTATCAATAACCAGAGTTAATCTGACAAAGTCACAATAACTAAAGTTTGCAAGATAATTATATAAATTAGACTGTTTTTCTTTTAAATTGAGAAATATTTCTGTCAAGCAAACTGGAATACTCAAGTCAGCAATCAACACATTTTCCTGTGGAAAAGCTGCTTGTGAAGCCAAATCATAATCAGAATGTTGCTTTACTGAGTTTAAAGCCAGAACAGAGTAACTGAGTTGGATTTAAGAAAAGTGCCTTGGCTGTGCTAGCCGGAGGTGGTAACCTGGCCTGCTTTTAGGCCCCGCCCCCTGGCCTGTGGTGCTGTTAGTCTGTCTGTAGGATGCCTCTTACCCTGAGCGCAGCTTACCCTAACCTAACGACAGCCCCGGGTCTGCGTTTCCTCTTTTAAATGCCCTGTGGGGTTCTCCTTCTTTGATATCCTCTGCACATAGTGATGTCAGTTCTCCTGTCAGTGCCACAGCTTTTCCATGTGAACACAGTCTGACTGTGTCTCAGATGTCCCTCAGTCAGCCATGAGTCAGCCCCATTACAAATTTCCTTGCGTGATGCTTTTACATCTGGGATGTACATGTGGCCAGCTTATCTGGGCTGTGTTGCATTAATTATATTAGCTTCTGATTTTTTTAGAGTGATTCACCGTCTCCTCTCAGTATCTTCTTAATGGAACAAATAGATGAGGGATTGAGTTTTGCAATTGTTCTGAGGAATGAACAGGGGAGGGTTACAATCTATTACTCTTAATAGAGATTAGGAACTTGAAAATGTCAGTTTGCGTAAACATAAAGATATTTATGTAGTAAGTATCTAATTAGTGAATTCCCTAGATGTCTGCATTGACAGTCCTATTTTACTCACGGAATACTTTGAAGATAGGTTCTATTACGGGAGGAAGGTAGATAGTGCCATAATGGGAAGAGCTTTTATGGATTGGGCGGGTATTTTAAACTCTCTGAACCTCTGCTTTCTTTTCCATACAATGTGTGATAGTACTGATCTTGGAGATTTAAAGAGGTTATATGTGTAAAGCCCCACTTCTGGCGTATACTGAGTACTTATAAGAATGGTTTGAGGGGAAACTGTTTACATTATTTTTATATAAGGAATTTAGAATGCCTTTCCCACCTCTGCTTCCTTGTCCCTTGGTGAAAGGGACACATTTTTCAAGATGAGTTTAAGCATTATCTGTTCCTCAAAGCCTTCCATGAACCCCTCAAATGTTTGTCAGCTTCTGCCTTGTTTGGAGAACCACAGCACACGTCTCATCTTTGAGTACTCATGAGTGAGTACTCAATATTGATGAAGGCATTTAATATCAAGTATTTATTAAGGTCCTTATTATGTGTGGAGATGCGTGTAATTGCTGGGGTTACAACAGTGTCAAAGATCAGCAAAGGGGAACAGCTTCATCGTCATCATCGCTTGGGGGTGTGTGTGTATGTGTTAGGAATGCCAGGCAAAAACAAACAAATAAGCAAGCTAGTTTAGGATAATGGTAAGTGTTCTAAAGGCAAGAAAGCAGGGTTTGGAGATAGAGTGTTCCAGAGAGGTTACTTTGAGTTGACTAATACAGGAGGGACCATCTGAGTCATGTGGGGCATGATGAACTAGCCGTGCAATGACCCAGGTCAAAACCTTTCCAGGCAGAGGGATAAGTACGAAGAAGGCTTTTGGATATGAGCCAAGCTGATGTGTCTTAATTTATCTGTGTATCCCTGGTACCTTGCAGGAGGCATCATGTAAACATTGGCATAAAGTGAGAGAATGAATAGAATAGTAGCTAGCAAGAAGGCTTCTGAACTGATTTTGGTATGTGATAGTAGGGCCTTCCAAAGTCTAAGATTCGAGCAAAGGTACGTTGTTCATTGTGCTGTTGCCTGAAGAAGTGTAACACGCTGTGTAACTTCAGGGAGGAAGGTGATCCCCATTTGCACAGAAAACCTCTTTCAATAATTGTGGGGTCAGAAACAATCTAAGTGTCCGTTGGTGGATGAATGGATAAAGAAAATGTGGTGTATATATATACAATGGAATATTATTCAGCCATAAAAAAGAATGAAATCTTGCCATTCGTGATAACATGGATGGACCTTGAGGGTAATATGCTGAGTGAAATAAGTCAGACAGAGAAAGACAAATATCATGTGATCTCACTTATATGAGGAATCTAAGGAAAAAAAAGCCCATAGATACAGAGAACAGATTGGCAGTTGCCAGACATGGGGGGTGGGGCTGGGTGAAGGAGGTCAAAAGGTACAAACTTCCAGTCATAAAATAAGTCATGGGGAGGTAATGTTCAACATGGCGACAATAATTAATAATATGGTATTGCATATTTGAAAGTTGCTGAGAGAGTAAATCTTAGAAGTTCTCATCACAAGAAAAAAAAATTGGTAACTGTGAGGTGGTGAATGTTAACTAGACTTATTGTGGTGATCATTTCACAATATATACACATATCGAATCATTATGTTGTACCCCTGAAACTAATCTAGTGTTGTAGGTCAGTTACCTCCATACAGAATAATACTAATAATTGCAGGGTTGACAGGTGGTGCAACCAGATGGGACTGGAATGTAGGTGTGGACGTTCAAATGGAAATAACTAGAGGCTTCGATGATGCCTTTAATAACGTTCCTTTTTCCAGCATGCTACCTTTGCCTTGTTCTTCATCAGACCTTTTAATTACTGAAAATTTTCTGAGACCAAGATTCGAGAATGTTTATATATAGCCTCCTTTTTTTAAAGTCTATTTTTTCTTCTTTTCTGTATAACCTCAAGCAGATTGTCAGCAACCAGTGTTTCAAAATAGAGGGTAATTGTATTTCGGACCTTAACTCCCAAGTAGATTTTCAATTTCAAAAGAACTGTTCAAGAATGCAACACTTTACACAGATGTAGATGCTAGATTCAGGGTTTTAGTGAGCCTACTGCCCGTTGGAATCCAAAACAAAAAGTAGGTCAAATTGTATAATTTTATTTAAAGCCCATTAGTTGTTGCTTAAATGTCTTTTTTTTTTTAGAGAATAAAGAATTGAAACAGATTCACATCTATTTAAGATTTAAGTTATGCCATCATTATCATGATCATTGCCATTACGATAATTTGAGAGACAGCACAAACACAGTTCTTTCTCCTGTGAGTCAGTGGTTTGGATTTGGACTTCTGGCTCCTGAATCTTCTTTAGTTCTCCTAGATCTGACATCCATCCACCTCCTTGTTGGACAGTTCTGCCTTTTTAATGTGTGTGTCCATCCTGCATTTGAAAAGAATTCTAAGTTGATTGATTTTAGCATCCTTTTGTTGTCCTGAAGTTGTGTTTCTGTATGTCTTCAAAACATTTTCTCTGCCCACTTGGTGAAAACTTACCAATTTTGGCTTCTCTAAATGGAATACACTTGGGAATTCCTTTGTTATCCTTCCAGGCAAGGTCTCCCCAGCAGAGTTGTGCTTTAATTAGCTGGATTTCAACAATGTTTGTAATTTGTGGGTTTAAACATGCATCTACTGATAAATTATCTGCCATTTGATATGTAAGGTGAAACTTTAAAGTACAGATGAAAATTTTAGGATTCAGTGTTCCTCCATAAGAGAGAAATGATCAAAATCACAGACATGGTGACATTTAAGACAGCATGATGACCTCAAATTGCCGTTGTATCCATTAGCGCATTTTTGAATTGAGTAGACATTCCAATGGGAGTTTGCATCCAGCAGTCTGGCTTCTTTATGCAAAGTTTAGGGCTAAGTTTAGAGTGCATTTGTACAACATATTTAACCAATTACTAATATCACAAGTGTTTACAATCCATATTCTCATGGTCTTATTATTTTCTGGTTTTGTAGAATTGAATATCTGTGGTTTCCTCTGAAGTTTGAAATCCCAAAATAAGTACTGTCTTCACTTAGGTAATGGTGCCTCTTTACAGGATTATTATGAAATTAAATGAGCAAAGCTCTGGGTCGACTGTCTGACACACAAAAGGAACTTAGCACATGTTACTTTCCTTTGTACATCTTCCGTAGTTGATGACCTCTTTCCACGCTGGGGTGTCTTTTAAGTGCTTTATATTTATTTTTATATTTATTACATAAATATATTTATTATTATAAGTTTAAAGTTATCTACGTTCACCAAATCCTTTTATTCCTCACAGCTGTTGTATGTTATAGATACTGTCTCCATTTTACCGATGGGGAAACTGAGGCATTAAGATTTTAGTTCCCTTGTCTGAGATCACACAGTTAATAAGTGCAGGGCATGTGGGGAACCCGGCATCTGGGTACAGAGTCTATGCTCCGAACCGCTGTGCTGTAGGGAGAAAGTGGTTCCTGCCACAACAATAGTTGTAAAGTGCTCAGAAAATGCCAAGAGTGAGGTTTCTCTGGGTTTTGATTGGGTTTTGAAAAATGTATTTACTAATCTTGGAAATCAGAATTAATCACCCATCTAATCCTCTACGTTCTTTTCCCAATTCTTTTGTACTTCTGATCAGATCCTGACTTGCACTGTGAATTTATGTTTCTGTGAAATTTGGGGAATAGGAGCAGTTCAGATTGGACGTGTGAAAGGTAACACAGTTGGAAAACTGGGTTCATTAGTTTATGCATTTGACTAAAATTAGTTTTCATCAGAGCTTAGAAAGCCACTTCCTTTAGTGATATGCTTTGTTTTCATTGTTCATTCAATAAAGACTTAAGCAGCGATTCTTATCTTGTATTTTCTTTATTCCTTGCTTTTGTCATGGTATCAGTGATGTGTCTTTCTCATTACTAAAAATCTACATCCTATACATCAGGAATATTTCATCTCATTGATAGGAAGCAACAGAAACTTGCTTTTGTAAATTCTCTCATACGTGGAAAATTCCTCTTGCTGTTTTTTGCTCTGTCGTCATCTTCAGGGACTATACCATTGCCCTAAATACCCCAAACTGTGAATGTCTTTACAGGAGTTCAAAATAATGTATAATACAATGTCATTAGGCATACTCTTTCTAATTTAGTATCTACCAGATACATAAGTTCTCTGGGAGTGAGCATCTTGTTTCTCTTTTCCACGTGTAAAGATCCATCTGATGGCAAGTGTTCTACCTGGCACACTTTAGACATTCTGTAGATGTCTCTTGTAGGAATAGATAAATAGAGGACCCTCAGGAGCTGATCCCTGCCACTCTTCAGCTCCTCACTTTGCATCGTGAGCTTCAGCCCTCCATAAAACTCCTGGTGTATACCAAATATGCTAAGCCCACCCCTAAATGCCTCCATCCTTGGATCTAGGCCTTTGCACATGCTGTACCGCTTGCCCCGCACCTCTGGGAAGCCGAGCCTACCTGATTGCCCAAGGCGAAGTCTGGTACTCTTCTCAACTCCCACGGCGCTTGTGTTTATCCCTCTCTGGCACTTACCACACTATAGTGAATTTGCTTATTTCGCTGTTCATCTGAAGGCCTGGTACTTGGTTAAGTGGTTTGTTGAATGAATTAAAATTAACCAATGAATGCTGGTAGTATCATATGTTCCTGACTAGAAATCTTATTGATCACAGACTATCCATTATTCCTCTGCTCTACAACTGTTTGTCTTTCTTTTATGCAAAGTGGCTCATCCTGCTCTGGCAGTGAATGCACAGCCTTCATTCCATGTAGACGCTTCAGTCCTGCAGCTACATAAAGTCCTTGGAGCCGCCAGAATTTCACTCCAATTTCTTTGTAAAAATCCAGCTGCCCTTTCTTTAACTCTAATTTTTCTTTTATCCCTGTTAATTAACCTTCATTACTTTTTTCTTCCCTGAATAAAACGTTTCCAAGCACTGCCACAAGCCATTGGGATATATGTTGCTTTTGAATATCCAGTTCTTTAGAAAAAATCCTGAAATAGGTAGTGATTTCATTTACAAAACTTTGAGTACATTCCAGCATCTTAGAAAGCTGATTTGCAAAAAATAAATAGTTCCCTCCATACCGACTTTTCACGTTCTTTGGAAAATGGGTAAAAATGAAAGCCAATGCAGTGTTGCCCTGTGTGATAATCCATTTATAACTTTGGAAACGATTACTTGTTTAAGTGTTCCCTTACAACTGGCGCCATTTGGTAGGATTCTCTGGGCCTGCTTGGTTCTTGAGTGGTAACGTTTTTCAAACCATTAGTCAAGATAATGATTCTTACATCTTTGTTATCTTTCTTGGTCAAACCCTGATACAATTGCTAGGAACTGCTCATGTTTATTTAGAAAAATAGATTTTTTACATATTGGCAGAACATTTAATAATACTCTCAGTTTTCTTCATTGTAGTGGATCCAAATTTTATAGCAAAATCCCCTCATTTGTGGAACAATCTTCAAATTTGTTAAGAAGAGCAAGTGTTAATTGATAGCAATTATTCTGCATTCTATTGGTTTTATATTCAGCTTTTTAAACAATTCACATCACTATAAAGCAATGTTTATGTTACTTAATATTTAAAATTTCAGGTGGCTTATTTTTAATGGCTTTATAGTAGTTACATTTTGCCACACTTTGCAGATTTTACACTGGAGAATTTAATATAAAGTAAAAATGTATTGCAAAAACCCTCCCATCTTTTCATGAAAAATCCCATGCCTATAAATGCATAAGCAAAACTGCCAATGCCTGGTTGAATTTGGATTGTTCCTCAGAAAAAGCAGCAGCCAGGGTCAAAGGCCAGCCATTTACAGCTGCCTCTTGACCTTGAGTGAACAGAAATTTTTGTGGCACCGTCTTGGGGGACAAGAATGGCTTTTGCAGCCGTGGTCAAACTTGTCAGTGCCTGAACCCTGTATTGACCGCGCCTGATCTCTGAAACCCGCTTGGGGTTTCACACTAAGATGCACTAAGTATAAGGTAAGAATAGGAGGCAGAGTAATTGTGTGATAGGCTTTCATGCTATCCCCCATTAGAGTGAACACTGATCCTGATCCCCAAACGGATGGGATGCAGTAGTCTAGTGAATGAAGCCGCCGTCCCTGTGAAGGATCACGTTACAGAGGTGGGTGGCAGTGCACACACGGGCACCTACACCAGCACCTCCCTTCACTTGACTGTATCTTATATTTGATATACCAGTTTTACACCCTACCAGCTTCCCAAAAGGCTTTGAGATGGTTTATAATAAACAGTAGGAAAGTGAATGAAGAAAAGTCTGATGATGGGTTCAAAAGCACTTCTTGGAATTTCTTCTATGTGTAGTAGAATCTATAGTAATCCATCTTGCTTTGTCAGGTAAGAAAATTTTGTAAATGCATCTGAAATGTTTGGTTCAACAACCTGTCTTCTGTTTTTTTTTTGTTTTTTTTTTAGTTCTTCTGAACTAGCATCTTATAACTAAACTTGTAAATTGCTTTTCTCTTGTTTTTTCTCTTTTTAGTTTCCTGGTTTTAAATCTTTTGTTTGTTAGCTTTCATTACATATACTTAATATAGTTTGCATTCTAGAAACAAATGCTGAAGGTTAATATTTTCTTGCTTTTTAATCTGTAAGATTCTTATTTATTTCCAGTGTTTCTCAAACAGTGCTGATATCAGAATCACTTCAGGAGACTGTGCTAAAGTTCAGGGTCTACCTAAAGATCAGATTGGCTTTGTGTAGGGCTCAGAGATCTGCATTTTAGCAATGTATCCTTATGATTTCCATAGCTTTAGAGAGAGCCTCTTCGTTTTGGGTCTAGATATACTATACATGTAATACCCCAAGTTTTTTTTAAAGGAACAGATGTTGTTTTAATCTCTTATAAAGTATAAATCTCTCTTAAAAATGCCTTCCATTTTGGAAATTTGAGTAAAGAACATTAAAAATTCTAGATGCTATAGTTTAAGTTGTTGTCCATAGCAATACTGTAGAGATTCTCTCTAGAGCTATGGGAATTCATTTGAATTGGTGTTCCCTTGTAGGTAATGTATCATTTTTCTCTGGCTGATTTCTAGATTCTTTCTTCATCTTTGATTTTCACAAGTTTAATTATGATGTGTCTTCACATGGATTTCTTTGGGATTATCCCCCTTTAGGTTCGCTCAGCTTCTTGATCTGTGGGTATCTGTCTTTCACTAAATTTGGGAAGTTTTCTGCTATTATTTATTTAAATACTTTTTCAGTCCCGCTGTCTGTGTTCCCTCGTCCTGGTGCTCCAGTGATAGGGATGGTGGATCTTTTGTTATGGTCCCATTGGTCCCTCAGGCTCACTTCATTTTTTTTTCCCACTCTATTTTCTCTCTTATTCAATTGGGGAATTCTGTTGATCTTCTCTCAAGTTCACAGATTCTATCCTCTGTCTTCTCTACTTGATGAGATTGAGCCCAGTGAGTTTTAAATTTTTTTATTGTATTTTTCAGTTCTGTGATTCCATTTGCTTCTTTTTTATAACTTTTGTTTCTTTGCTGAGATTTACTATTTCCTATTTCCATTTGTTTCAGGGGAATTTATAATTTATGCTGAAAGCATTTTTGTGATATCTGCTCTAAAGTCCTTGCTAGGTTATTTCAGCATCTGATTCATCTTAGTGTTGGCATCAGATGATTGTCTTTTTGCATTCACATTGTAATTTTCCTGGTTCTTGCTGTTACAAGTGATTTTTTTTTTTTTTTTTTTTTTGTATCCAGGACATTTTGTCTATTATGTTAGGAGACTCTAGGTCATATTTAGGTTTTTTATTTTAGTAGACAATTAACCTTGTTTAGATTTATTGTGTGGACCTTAGCCTACTCTTCTAGGCTGTGGTTCCAATGGTAGTTTAATTTTTGTGCTTTTGCAGTGTTATTTCAATTTGCTTCGTTTGTCTGGTGCTGCTGGGGCTCCCACTTCATTCTGCTATGACTGCCTGAGGGTGCAGAATGGCTTCCCTGGCCAGGTGGCTGGGAGTCAGTCCGTGGGAAGGGGTGTGCTGGGCTCCCCTTCCCATGCTTGTGTCTGCCGTGGTGGCTCTGGAGAGGAAAAAGGTCTTGGACCCACAGGACCCCAGAGACTTCCTGGACCAGGCTGCTGGTTGTGACTAGGTCTCTTTTCCAAGTTGGGGACCTAGGCGTGTGCTACATTATTTTTCAGAAAGACATTTTTATTAAGGGTTCAAGTGAATGTTAATTTATTTTGGTGAGACACCATGTTTTTGTACATGTCCTTCTTCTCTTTAAACTGTTGGTCTCTTTCACTCACTTCTCTTTCTTTTCCCGCCTTTTCAATATTGTGATTACCAGGTCTTCTTTCCCCCCCTCCCTCCTCCCTTCTCACTCCAATTTCTACTATTGGAGCTGACATATCCACAATTGCCATTACCATTTCCTCCAAACACAAGAATACACGTGAAGGCACTTAACTCAATACTAGGGGACAGAAGATATTTGTTCCCTACCCCCTTTTCTCCCCTTACCATAAATCTACTCATCCTCGTCCTAGGTTTCCCGTCTCCTTTAAGGCTGTCATGACCCCAGTGTTGAAAGTAGAGACCTTCGCTTCATCTTTGAATCCTTCACTGCTTTCACCACCACCTTCCCAGTCACACCTAGTCTGCTCAGAGCTTCCCAGACCTGACCTGTTGCCACTGCCTGAGCTCAGACCCTGATCTCCCTTTGCTTCACATATTTCATAGCTCTGTTGCTTGGTGCACATGTGTTCACAATTGCTGTATTTTCTTAGTGGATTAACCCTTTATTGTTAGGTCATGTCCCTTTCATTTCCTAGTGATTTTATTTGCTCTGAAGTCTACTTTATTTGATAATAATATAGCCAATCCTGCTTTTTTTAAATTAATGTTTGTATGGTATATGTGTTATCCTTTTACTTTCAGCCTACACATATCATTATATTTTAAATGAAACTTCTGTACTTCCTATATGCAGTATGTAATTGGGCCATATTTTTTTATATCCTCTGTGCCAATCTCTGTCTTTTAGTTGGGGTTTTAGACCACTTAGACTTACTGCAACTATTGATATGTTAGGGCTTAAGTCTGCCATTTTATATTTTGTTTCTGTTTGTTCTCTCTGTTTTTCATTCTCAGTTTTCTTTTTCCTGCCTTCTTGTGGTTTACTTGAACATTTTTTAGAATTCAATTTTGATTTTTGAGTGTTTTACTTTGTATAGCATTTTTAGTGCTCTAGGTATTACATTACATATACATAACTTATCACAGTCTATTGGTGTCACTGTTTTACCAGTTTGAGTGAAGTGTAGAAACTTTACCTCCATTTTCTATCTTTTACCATCCCTCATTTGTAATATAATTGTACATAATAACTATGTACACTGAGAACCACATTAGATGATGTTATAATTTTTACCTCAGTTATCAAACATAATTTAGAGAACTCAAGAGGAGTTTCTGTATGACAGAAACACACTAAACAGTAGCCTCTGAGTCACCAGCAGCAGAGTTCCTAAAGCTTATTTGATTGACATCTGTCACTGTTGACAGATGGTGCCAGGCCAACACACAGTTCCATAAAAGCAGGTCTGTTGGAGGTGACTGGGGCAAACACCATTGGGACAAACAGTGATAACTGAATATCCGTTTGCACTTCTTCAGTTTTATAATATTTGCTAGATATTTCTAATATTATGAAAGTTATAGTTGAAACAAATATGTCATATTAGTTTGTTAGAGACGCTGTAAGGAAGTACCACAAGCTGAGGGGCTTAAACAGCAGGAATTTATTGTCTTACAGTTCTAGAGGCCGAAGTCCACAATCAAGGTGTTGACAGGGCCACATTCCCTCTGAAGTCACTAGAGAAGGAACTGGTCCATGCCTCTCTGCTAGTTTCCAGTAGTCCCTTGGCTTGTGGTGCCATAACTGCAGTCATCACATGACATTCTCTCTGTGTGAATGTCTGTGTCCAGAATTCCCCTTTTTATAAGGACGCCAGTCATATTGAATTAAGGGCCCACCTTACTCCACTATGACCTTATTTTAACTAATTGCATCTGCATTGACTTGATTCCCAACAAAGGTCACATTCTGAGATTCTGTGGATTAGGACTTCAGTGTATGAATTTTGAAGGACACAATTCAACCCATAACATATGGCAGTTGAATTAGTTTATCATAGTATATGTAGATATTCAGATATATATAGGTATTCAGATATGTATTCTAATAGCTATTATGAAGGGACTTCGTACGCTCTAAAAAACTGTACAAATGTAAGGCGAGTATTATACGCCCTCGAATCCTGTGTATCCTGTGAAATAGATGATTTGCCTTGGTCCTGGTATATCAAACGGCTTACTTTCCTGTTGTGATTTGTTGCCCCTTAAAGTCTTGTCATATCATTCTTTAATGATATCTTGTAGTAAGCATCAGGTTTTAACCCTTTGGTTTTTAAAAATATTGATATCTATATAAATCTTAATAACAAAGAGTTAAAACAGGGGGAAAGATCTTCAAAATAATGGCATTGTCATAGTTTAATTTGCTATTCATTTAAAGATGGTTCTAATGACATCTCGCTTTTTTCCCCAAGTATCAGATTCCCTTAGGCAACTTTACCTGATTATGTTAATCATGCTAAACATGAAACTATCTTACTTTGAGAAGTTAGAATTTATAGAAGCTATATTTATGCCTTTCAGTAACATTCATTACAATTTACATATTGAAAACTACCAATAATAATGTAGATTTTTTCTTTTAGTCTAAAAATTTTAAGTGCCCAACGTAGAAGTTGGGGGATAGGGACATGAGACGATGCTAATTTATGACTGTCACATTTCTTTATGCAATAAAAGTAGGGCATTCTTGATATTATCCCTGTTGTAAGTGTAGGGTGAATCATTATGGCCCGAGTAACTCCCAGGGTATATGCTACGTTATAGTACATCTAGTGAGATTTGGCACTCTCCAGAAGTCTTTCTTCTGCTCAGCTTCTACTTTGCTCTGTCTTTGGGAGGATAAGAATGAGAAGCAGTTTGAAATGAAAATATTAGTAAAATCTTAGATGATATCGATTTACTGATTTTTATGCACCATGTGTAGAACCACCAGCAGATTCTGGGACTGTGCCATTAATACATAGGTTATGCAGGATTTTGTCTTAATATGCTCAGTCTTTATTTATGTAAAGCATAATTCTGAATCCATTTGAGTAATGTACATTTAGCATAAGCAGAGTTGTAAGCTGGCATTATTAAAATGCATAGAGCCGACATCCTGGGCTTCTGCTGAAATATGCTTTTAATTGAAGCAGAATTATGGCGATATATTATCCACATACGTCTGGCTATATCACAGTATTGGCTTGCATAGTAGCTCTTTGCTCCATGAGAACTGTGTAGTAACCCATATGTTGTGGTTAGGCATTTAAATATTCTATAGTATGTAGCTCCGAATTGCTTGATAGAGTGTTATCTAAGCATATGTTATCTTGTGGAAGATGCATCTTATAGCCAAGTAGCTTTGAAAAGAATTTGTCACTTATAATTGTATTTACCAATGATTGAAAGTCATTCATAAAAACACAAGTTGTTTGTTTAATAAAAGCTCTACTTTGAGCTTTTAGAATTAAAAAAATCAGGAACGAAGGAAACGTTCATTGATGATACGTTTTGTTTACTTTTATAATTTTATTAAATTATAATTCACACTTTCCATACTAGGTCTAGGGAAAAAATAGCTTATAGATACTACCATTTCTGTGTAGATTAAATTTCAGCATTCTAAATAGGAGCCTAAAATGATCAGCATCAATGAGTATACTAATGAAACCTTGGTTTTCTCATTTCAACCTGCAAAAGGAGGTCTCTGGGGCACGATAATGTGATAACATGTGGTATCTGTTCTAATAAGTCATGTTCAGACAAGAAATGGTACCTGATACCAGTGCACCTTAAAGTCCTTGGGAAGGTTCTTTTTTGTGCTGTGTGTTATCATGTTCAGTGTCCACAAACACACAGGAGCTAGACGGTAGGGAGGGAAGGGTTTCCCATTCAGCTAACTTAGGAGCTTTCTCTTTTTATTTATGTGTTTTAATTAACAACTATATTTAAAATATTTGCCACATAAACATAATCTGGTTTTGGTCATTTCAGTTTATGCTGCTTTTAGAAAGGTAGATGCTATGGAATTTTGCCTGTTTTTGGTCAGTTTTTATGAAGTAGAGTCTCTCACGTTCTCATTCCAGATTGACTGACCCCAAATGTCAGGTAGCCAGCCATCTTGTAGTCAGGAATAACCACATTTTGAAACCATGAATCCTGTGATCATTAACTGTTTCCTCATCAGTAAACTTTTATCCTCTTTCTGTCACATTAAGATCTTTTTGTTCGAAGAGAGGAGTTTATAAATGTCCCTATGCCCCTCTTCTGAGTTCATTTTCTTTATGATATTATTTATGGAGATGAGGTTTGCTTCTGTGAAGCTCCTTTGTTCTGCATGGCAAGGATTTGTTTCTGCAAGTCCAGCCTTACAGGTTGATTACAGACCTGCCACCTGTAATTCAGTATAGCGGTGCCCTGTTTACAAAGTCCAGGTTTCCTGTGCTGTCAGTTAGGGCAATCAGCACAAAGACCAAGCGCTTTTGGAACTAAATAAACAATGAGAAAAACATTCAAGGCTGCCAGTAACCCTTCACAGGTAATTTAACAGCCTTTGACTACAAGGCATCAGTTGCTGTAGATGTCTGCCGAGTATGAAATCTGACATTCTGTCTCGCCATGTTCCGCCAATAGCTCTCAGCGTAATCTCTTGCCGAGGTTCACTGGAGCCCCGTTAGAGCGTTGTGCTTTCATACTGAGCCTAAGTGCTCCTATTATGATAGACATCCACACCTGCATTCTGTCACATGTGCGTGTCATGTAGGTTTCTGATATGGAGCATCAGATTATTTAAAATTGGGGGATTAACTAAATTGAGAATTTTCCCCTGATGTATGAAGAAAACATCTCTACTGACAAGTTCAAGCCCTTTGAACTGTTCCAGAAAGGCTTAAATGCTAACGTATAGGCTACTTATACCTCTGAGAAGCAGTATGGGCTGGACAGGCAGAAACAGAAAAGAACTGCTGTATGCTATGGCACAGAACTTGAACCAGTTAGAGGATTAGTGTTTTTCTTTAAAGCCCTGTGTTTATGTGTTTTTAATTTAACTTGTTTGCTTTCTGATACATTTGATGGCTTTGCCGATGGTCTGGATAATGCTTGCAGTAGCTGTTTATATGATTGTTTATAAGTTTCAAAGCCAACAAAAAACATCTGCAAGTTAAAGTGAAGTGACTTGATCCATCTGGATCGGTCAGAAATCTTCTTTCACTTATTTCAGCAATCAAATGGTAGAGCAGGGTATAAAACCAACCAACAAACAACGAAGGTGCACCCTGCCTACAAATCCCAAACTGCCATCACACACAACTGGGTCAGATGTTTGGGACATCTTCATGAGGAGATGATGGTGCAAGCAGGTTACATTCCTTGTGTGTTTTTTTCTCATATGTTTCAAAGAAATTTTTAGTAGAGTATCTCAAACACATTTTCTAATAGGAGATGGTTCATTTTAAACTCCTTCCTGATTTTATATCCAAAGAGATATGAATAAAGAATAGGAGAAGTCAAAGATTAATCTTTTAAGTATGTAATTGAGTGGAAAGTATAGATCTTGAGTAGAAGACCCAGATGTCTCCAGGGTCCTGGTAGGTACCATCGGTGTTAGAGATAGTTGGGAGTGGTGCCTATTGATTAGCTCGCCTGAAGCGCTTCAACACGGGACAGCACCCCACCATCAAAATATGTCATCATTCTTTAAAGTTTGTGCCAGTCTCATAGGAATAAATTACTATTTTGATTGGCATTTTCTGACTACCACTGAATTTGAGAATCTTTTAAAATATTTATTGGACATTTGGATTTGATTTTTTTGTGAATTTTCTCTTTATAATCTTTCCTCATTTTCCTATTGGATTTTTTTGTAATTTTCATGTAAATTTGCAAGATTTGTGTATTATAAATGTTAACATTACTATAGTCTAACTTTTAGATACATTTTCAAGATTTCTTTCCTTTATTGACTGTGCTTATGGTGTCTCTTGTCTTACAAAGTATTTTTCATTTTTATCGTATTAGTTTGTATAATGTGAAGTCCTAAGAGGGGAAGTGGGCCCTTAAAGCCTCCACAGATGTGGTAGTAATGAATTGAATGAAAAGTTAGTTAAAACGAGAGTAAAAAGAAGCACGTTCAATGGACTAATATGAGCAAAGATTTGGATGTGAGAAAAATACCATGCCTCCCATGGGGGCCAATGAGCAACGGTACAGAACTAGATCTAGTGAGTAGTGTGGATTGTGGAAAATCTGGGAGACTGTAGTAAGTGGTTCGGACTTCATCTTGTATGCAGCAAGAAGCCATTAAATGTTTTCAAGAGCAGAGGAATAATCTAATTAGATAGATGTTTTAGAAAGATAATACTGGCTGTGATTAAGAACGATTCCAAAAGACAAAGCGGGGGAAGCTTGCTCTCGTGAAGAAGTGATGGGAATCAAAAACAGGGAGTAGATTTGTGAACCTTTTTAGAGGCCAACCAGCAAGATGCAGCAAATCAAGTGTGGAGCATGAGGAAGAAGGGTTGAAGATGACTTCCAGATTATATCTTCATGATTGACTGGATAATAAGGTTGTTTAATGCTGAGGGACATACGGGGTCTCAGATTGGAGGTGGGATGGGTAGAATACAGTTTTAGTTTAAAACATGAGAAGTTTATGATATAACTAGAACATCAAGGGGGAGATATCTAGCAGTTACTTGAGAACTAAAAATTGAAGGTGAAAAACTTGAGTGGAGATGAAGGTATAAATTTAAGAGCAGTCAACATAAAGGTGGTAGTTGAAGTCGTGAAAGGGAATAAGGTTACCCAGCAATTGTGTATACAATTTAAGGAGGAATTCAAGATCAAAACCAAAGGATAATGAGAACACTTAGGACACCAGAGGAAACGGCAAGAACAGCCAAGGAGGAGAGGTAAGATATGTGGGTGGCAAATGAAACCAGCATAAACTGCTGTGTAACTGGGAGGAGGAGGTAGAGGAAATGCTAATTAAATGCTGAGAGAAGAAAAGAGCAGAGTTCGCAATTAGAGCTGATGTTGAATACTCTCGAAAGGCTCCTTCATAGTGCACTTAGACTGGAGAAGGTGAAGTGAGGGTGGAGGGTTGAGAAGCTAACAAGGAAAAACTAGAGCTCATGCTTTCCTGCTCACTCCTTTCAGAGTCACTCAGGAGCTCTGGATTATCGCCCCTGTAGAATCGTCTGTTCAGCTTGATGTGCATGAAAAAGTGTGGTTGCCAAAATTTAAAATCAGGCTACAAACTAGACATGTAGAGCAGATATGCAACAGAATAAGTATTTGTAAAGTTTGAAGAGCTCACATGAGTCGAGATGATCTGAGACCCTAAGATATCAGAAGATACATTGAAGAAGGACACAACTGGAAGATTTGTGAAGAAGAACTGAACTACATCGTAGGAAAATAATCAACCTTATTAGCCATCAGAGAAATGTAAAATAAAACAGTGACATTTTTTATTTATGAAATAATCTATTCAAAACAAAATACTAAATATCTATGATTGTACCAAGCTTTCTCAAAACTTTGGATTTGTTTTCTGAGACCCATAAAAAGGACTAGTCTGTCTTAAATATGAATCCAGGGGTTTTTACTATATTTCTTTCAGTCATTGTTGCTCTAACTCTAGGTGTTAATCTAGGTAGTCCTAGAGTATATGCCAATTATTATCATGTGGAATCACAAAGAAAAACATATAGTAGATATTATATTTCATTAAAGTGACAATTTTTTTTTTTTTTGTGAGGAAGACTAGCCCTGAGCTAACATCTGATGCCAATCCTCCTCTTTTTGCTGAGGAAGACTAGCCCTGGGCTAACATTTGTGCCCATCTTCCTCTACTTTATATGGGACGCGGCCACAGCGTGGCTTGACAAGTGGTGCGTTGGTGTGCGCCCAGGATCCGAACCTGCAAACCCTGGGCCGCCGAAGCCGAGCGTGCACATTTAACTGCTGCGCCACCGGGTCAGCCCCTAAAGTGACAAATTTTAATAAAGGGCTATGTTCTACAAACCTTCCACTGTTGAAAAAAAAGTTTTTCCATTTATACCAAAAGAAAGAAGATTGTCTTTAATACTAAAATTATTTGAAAATGTCATATAAATAAATTCGTTATAAATGGTTACATAATAACTAATTTCAAAATGGAAAATGAATTGTCCTTATCAGTGACCTTTTTCACATCCTTTTTTTTTTCTTTAAAGAATCACTGCAAACAATGTTGATTGCTAAATTTCTAATTCTTATTCTTTTCTCCCTTCTTTTTAAGGATGATAGTTTCCAACCTGAAAAGACTCACTTGCAAGCATTAGTGAGATTACGATTTTTTAAGATAAGGATATGTTGCCGACAAATATTTTGAGACATTTATTTGCAAAGAAAATTCCACATGAAACGAAGCCCAGCATCCAGCAGGAGGCAGGGCGCGCCAGCGCTGCTGTGTTGGCTCTGCTGCGTGCCCTTGGGGAAGGGCAGTGACAGCCCCCAAGCCCCAGAAGCAGCGTGGGGCCTGGGTGGTTGTTTGCCGTCTCTGATGTCAGTGTGTCTCGTGGCAGGTGATGTCAGTACCCGTCAGTGCTGCTGCTTGCCCAGCACTGGCAGGATTTGAGCAGTGAGGGAGGGAAGGGGTGAGGAGGCCCCGCAGAAGCCAATATGCCTAGTAATGTGTAAGGAATAGAAGCAGTGTCACTAATATCTGCAAGTGTGTTTACTGACCGTCGGCCTTTTCTCCATCAGTGTTGACAGCACTCTGCTGCAGAGGCAGCAGGTGTCAAGAATATCAACACACCTCTCCCGGTGCAGGGCTCAGAACAGGTACATCATCCAGACGTGCCTCCCTGCACCGGGTGCTGTGAAGCGGGGAGGGGCGGGAGCTGGGTGCCATGGACGTACAAGGCTCTGGGCAGCCTCAAATACTGTCTGTTGATTATTCCCTAGAAAGCTAACATTTCAGACCGACACGGGCCTGTTACGGGCTTGTTATCCTGCTCTAGACAGTGTGGGATATCGAGGGAAGTGCAGGGTGACATTGTGACTCCAAGAAGTTTATAATCCATTTCTGGTGTCAGACAAGGCCAGCTAGCTTTGTGGAAGACTAATAAAGAGGAATGTAATGATGAGTATAGAGAAATGCTAAGTCATGTGATACAGGCTAAAAGTGCTAACATACTTCAAATGATGAGGTAACAGTGAGAGCTGGAAGAGTCCAGAAAGGCTTCCTGAAGCCGTCGGAGTGCCATTGACCCCCAAAGGAGGGGTTGGATGTGACTGGGATGGGGGATGAGCGAAGGCAAGTGCGCCAATACTTGGTCTCTGAGAAGACTCCTGAGCGGAGCAGTTTCATTTCAAATGTGGATTATTTTCCAGTTACAATTTTACTTTGCCTTAAACTATAAAAACTATAAACGTATGCTGTAAATGTATTCTAAAATATATGACACATAAAATCAAAACTCTTATCCAAATGCTGTATGAGACTTCTAAGATTTAGTGGCTTTGTAACTGAGCTCCGAAATGGCACATTTTCCCATTCCCCACTTTTTCTATTGGATTAAAATGGAAATTCAGGATACAGCAAAATCATTTTGAGTCTTGATGATGGGCTTCTTCACAGGATAATCTAAGAGAAAGATGAATATTTGGTCTTCATAGAGCTACAGATTCAGCATGATGTCTCCATTGTTGAGGGCAGTCCCCAAGAGGAGCCCTTACAACATGTACTACAAATGGTGAGGATTTATTAGCCTTCTGTGAATGGTTCCTTCTTTTCTCACTTTCCCATATCTTATATCTTTAAAGGTTTGAAAATTACCTGTCTCTGTGAAAAGTGTTAAACTTTTCTACAAAGCATCCTATTAAAGGCAATCTACCCTTAAAACCCATTATTAAAAATACCTCAGCTTCTAAAAAATGAAAAACTCTGCGGTCCCTTTCTCAAAGCACTGCCCTTGAATCTTTGCTTTATATGAAATTAACTTATCTCCTTCTAAATAACTAAGAAAATCCAGTAATTACTATAGGTGATTATGGAATAATTATCAAGCAATTTGTAATTAGCATTTTCAGATGACAGTGTTGATTTGGACAAACTTGCATTTGGTTCATCGCAGTCATTAGACATTAAAAGCTCAGATTTTGTCACCCGAGTCCCCTTGCTATTCATCTGTGATGCAGTTCTCACTAATACTCCAGTGGCCAGTAATCAGTGTGCTGCCAGTTAAATGAAGAAATTTTCATCACTGTCTTCATGAGTACCACCTCTGTTTCCTGTCTTCATCACGGGGCAGGTAGATAGATAAAAATATTGTAGCATCTACAAGCAGGCATTGAAATTTTGTTCTAAAATCAAATTAAATCTGTCTCTGGTGGTTCCAAATTATGTAAAATAAAAAAGAAACTTTTATCACTGATAGGTCTTGTCATTTCTATTCAGTTACATTTTTAAAAAATTGATGAATTAGAACTTTTTTGCTTCCAAAGAAGCTCCTCAACCTTGCTCATTGTTATTCCTGAAAGGCTTACTTCCAAGGTATAAAGTTCTCTGAAATTTTTTGTTACCTTTTATCATCATTTAGTTTTCCTAATAATGCTGCCGCTATAATAGCTTTTCATGAACCAAGAGCATGTTTTTCAAAAACGGAGCTAACCAGTTACGCCATATGGATCAAAGCAAGAGAAATGTAGCAAGAAACACTTTCCTATTGTGTTGATAGCTAACTTTGTGATTTCCTGATCTACTTCCCCTACGTAGCTCACAGGTGCCCCACACTGCCCATCAGTTCTGCAGTTTGGGTGGTCCCAGCTTGGGCGCTTTCATACTCTGTGGTCCTGTCGTTCTGTGCTCACTTCCAGATCTCTCTTCTCCTGTGATTGCTCCTCCACTCGGGTGTGTACAGGTTAGGGCAGGTGTAGTCAGATACTGCCCTGCACTGTGTAAGCAGCGTTGCAGCATGCAGTGTTTGCTGCAGAGAATCAGCAGCTCACTGTGTAATTTCCCAAATGAAATAGGAGCTGCTGGATTCACGTGGTAAAATGGAAGATAGCAGAAGTGATATCCTCTGAGCCTTTTCTGTTTGTTTCTTTAGTTCCTAACCAAGGGCCTAGCACATAATTAGTGTTCAGTGTTGTTGGTTTTGTTGATATTGTTATTTGAATGATTTAATCAGTCGATTGGTCTTTGGGTAGTCGTGAAGAGTACAGGTTCAATACAGAAGAAATGTTTGCCATGCCCAAAGGTAAACAAAATTAGATTATTTAGTTTTGCAAACATAGCGATTAGGAGGGAAAAGAATAGAAATCCTGAGTTCAAATTTGGAAGAGAATCATAGGTGATCAGATGTTCCATGAGAATCCGTGGTGATCTTGCCATTTCTTCCTTGGCAGGCCAATGACTCAGAGGGCCACATGGCTGTGGAACCAAGAGATAAGAAATAGGAGTTTGTCCGCAATAATGTTTCCTGGTGGTATTGCTGTTGGTCTGACACTGAGCATCTCTACCTGTGGCTACTTGGGAGTTAGGAAAGATGGAAGGAAAAGAACTGTTGGCCTAGCCCATTTGGTTTTCTTTTATATGTTTTTTAAAAAATTACACCAGTCTATTTTAACGTTTGTCTGGTGCTTGGCAGTTCATAAACAACTTTTATCATATTTTTTGATAACAACCCTCTGAGGTAGGTAAGTCCTATCTTGTTCTTATTTTATAGAAAATGAAATAGACTTTAGAAAGGCTAAGTGATTTGTCCATATTTCCATAACCAATAATTAACAGATCTAAATCTGGAACTCTCTTCTTTTCTTTGGGTATTGTATTATCATCAACATTAACCACACCCGGCTTACGTTTACTAAACCTATGCCACCCTGAGCATGTCTCTGAGATGAGCGCTGTAAATTTTAATGTCTTCCCTTACAGAAAGTAAAGTTAGCAAGAGAAAGAAAAAGGCATCAAATCCCTGTTTTAGAGTCACTTGGACCATTCAAATCATCCCCACCAAAAACCATTATAGAATTTAACAAGACCAGTAAATTAAATGTTCGATTTTTGTTTACAACACATAAATGTTGGTTTTATGTCCAATATTTAATTCAGTATCAAAATTTTATGTGCTTTATGTTTAGAGTTCATTTAGGCTTAGCATGTAAGTATATTTATATCCTTTTTATAGATCTTAAAAAATAATTTCAATTTATTGCTGTTCAAGCTTTGTGTTATTCATTTAACATCAAACAAAGAATATTGAAAACCAACTATGTGCCATAGTGCTCAAAACTTTAAAAATTTAATGATGATCAAGAAGATCCCATACTGTTTCTATGAATTATTTAATGCTGAGTTCTTGGTCAGAAATGCCACCATCAGTTATAAAACACAAATTCGTTTAAGCAAGTGTGATCCACTCTGCTGGATGGTTTCCAGGGATCAAAGGCTGTGAAGCATGGATCCTGCATTCGTAGTAAACAAAATATCGTGTAACTGAACCAGATGTCTTAAGTTCACTAAAGATCACTGGATTTGATTCTGAATTTGAGTAGAGTTGAATTGTTTATCTTTTGAAGGTATATTCATTTATTTCAACTCCTCAGTACGAATTAGAAAAATCTATTGCAATATTTTTAGAATATTATATTGTACTAATTCTCAGCCATATAAATTACCTTTTCAAATACGTGTAGTGATACATTAGTGACCCAAAAGACTGAATATATCTTCAATATTTGAGCACAATTCCAATTAGATCCTATATTAATAAAGAGTGCTCTTTCCTTAGTGTCTTCTACTGCCATCACATTGACTTCTTTATTTGAATCGCCCAGCTAGGTAAAGAGTTTAATATCTCACTTTGTTCACCACTCTGATAATTTTCACTTTCTTAAAATACCTTTTAAACATTAATATTTTCCTCTTCAGCACAAAAAAATAAAACTCACAAGAAAAGTTGGAAAGATATTACTCATCTTTCAATACAGAGAATTAGTTTCCTTAGAAAATTGATTAGGAAGAAAACTATACTAATATAAATCAACTTCTCAAAGACTAATATTTTTAAGCCTATGTATGCAAATTTCTTTAAAGTTAGAAATGTTTCCTATGTAATATTAATTCAACGTTTTTTTCCTTTATGATGTAATGGAAATGAGGAAAATTTGGAGTCTGCCACTTGTTCATTGATAGCAACAGTGAGAACAAAACTTAGATCTTTGGGTTCCTGATTAAGTATCACAATCAGTTAAATTAGTTTTATCCTTTGGAAAAGCTTAGAAAAATAAGAAGGAAAGTCTTTAGTCTTCCAACTAATAAACTGTCTTAAAACTCTGGGAATTAAGAAACAAAATAAGTTTGGCTCTAAGTCTTTCCATCCCAGAGGCAATGCAAGGAGGATTAGGTGGAGGAGCACCCCTTACACAGCCGTGAGCTGCCGACGTTACGCAGAGCGCCCTCTCTTAGAACAGGGGCCCCATGTGGGACCCTCTGCTGTGCCTTGGACCACTGAGAAGCCAGGGCGTACAGAAAATGATGGTTGTGTAATGGCGAAACAAGAAGGGAGAAAAGTGGAATCTGTGGCTTTCTGATCTGAGACCAGGCTCATTATAGGCAAAGGGTATGAGTTTTTGAGTTGCCAACATCAGAGTTCCAGTCCAGTCCTGCCACACAACTGGGGACTGATGTGTTTACCTCTTTGAATTTCCCTTTTCTTCTTTGTAAAATGAAAATAATGTCTTCTTGGCCCACTGATAGAATAGTTGTTGGGATGGAGTGTGAAAGCAGTTGGTGAACCGCAGCATCCTATATTGTTGTCCTAGTATCATTGTGTGTCCTGCACAGTGGCACTCACCGCATTTGAAGATATCGTGCCTTGACCTCATGATGCTCAGCATTTTCGTGTTTAGGCAGACTGTGGCTCACAGACTGATCAATGTAAATGCAGACTAGTGTTCATTTTCATGCTGAAATTATACAATTTAAGTAATATGAAATAGGAACAAAGATGAGCTCTCAGTTGAAATATTTAACATACCTGAAGATTCTATATGGACTACCAGAAAGCTTTCATTGGAAACATAGTCACATCATGTTACTCTGTTACCAGAAGAAGCAGTTTGGCATGTTATATTGATTTGAGACCACTGTTACCTTAGGAATTATCACCAAAGTAAAATTTAAATACTCCAAAGAAGCTGCTTAGTTCAGAGTTTCTTGGGCAGCATTTGTTTACAATGATTAGTTTGTAAATTACTGCTGTAATATAGGATAATGCAAGAAAGTCCAACCGTTCCAGTCACTGAATAGTAGCCCCCCTCCCCATCCATGAATGTAATCTGTTTTATAATTTGCATTCTCTGCCACAATTTCACTTTAAGCTTCTGTTTAACAACTGCATGTAGATTTGGAAACATCTCCAATTTTTCTCTCTTAAAATAAGAAACATGTAGTCAGATTTTCTTACAGTAGATATAGAAAGCTGACACTAAATTCAGATTTTCCTCAGTTCTTAAAAATATAGGTTGAGACATACACTTACATACTCTCAAAATATTTTTGGATGAATGTGTGTCTAAAGAATACACCTTGTTCTGTATAAGGTGAATAAAATTCCTGTTTAATTTTCTACTTTTCCTCAAAGTTAATATTATTTCCAAGAGAAGGAAAAAAAAAGATTTTTGAAATATGGTATGGTTCTTTCTCATACACTCTTTAATATGCTAATACATATGAATATGATGTTATAATATGCGATACTGAGTCTAACATTGTTTTTAAAATATTAAGATTAGTACCTTTCATGTAAAGGCATTTTTGAGCTTTTTAAAAATATTTTTTGTTCTCATTGGGCAACCTAAATACCAAGCATTTTGATCAAAATTTACATATATGTTTCAATGAGAGATTTAGTTGATAAAGTAAGTACCACTAATATATTAGAAATGCATACTTCTAGAATGCATTTAACATGAGGAAGTTATTACTTCCCAATACTTAGGAAGCACATGGTTAAATCTGTACAAGTGATTTTTTTCAGGCTTTTAATCTATAGACAGATAAGTCCAAAGGTGTTAAGATCATATTTGTCTCATAGCTCCTTTGATAGATGATAACATCATCAGTGTCTGTCACCTTTATTACAGCAATATGAAAAGAGTGGTGGAATTATTATTGTAGGTCATACTGTATTACCAAACCCAGTGAGAATCTACATGAAACACTGTGAGCTCAAGTGTAGTGTCTGGGTCTATCCTCTCAAACAAGAATGTGTGCTGGAAAGAAAGTCCCCGGTAGCAGAAAGCGTGACAGCCCTCCTCTGTTACTCAAGGTCTGTGTAGGCAGCATGAGAGTGTCTTCTTTCAGTGGCAGAAATAAAATACTTGGAGAGAAGAGTGTGTGAGGTGAACTCTGAAGGGATGGTGAAGCTGCCTGAGTTGAGTCCCTGTGACCTAATTAAAAGGTGGAAAAATAAAGTCAATGAAATTAAATTTTTAAAGCAAAACTAGAAAGAGATTAGGAAAAAATTGAGATACTTAGGGGTACATTTTTAGAAATATGTTCAAGACCTGTACAATAAAAACTACAAAGCACTACTCAGAGGGGTTAAAGAAGACCTAGATAAATGGAGATTTCACATTGATGGACAGGAAGACTCAACATTGCTAAGTGTCAGTTATCCCCAAATTGATCAAAAATTCAACACAATCCCAATCAAAATCCTTGGAGGCCTTTGGTAGAAATTGACAGACTGCTTCCAAAATGTATATGGGAGTGCAAGAACCTGTGATAACCAAAACAATCTTGAAAAAGAAAACAAACTTGGAAGAGATTCATACCTGATTCCAATACCTGCTGTGAAGCTACGATAATCAACCAGGGGCAGGGGGATGGGCGGAATGGGGAGATATTGGTCAAAGGGTACAAAATTGAAGTTATGTGGAACAAGAAGTCTAGAGATCTAATGTATAGCATGATGACTATAGTTAATAATACTAATTTGAATACCGCAAATTTACTAAGAGTAGATTTCAGGTGCTCTCAAAAACAAAAGGAAACTCTGTAAGGAGGTGGATAGGTTAATTAGCTTGACTATAATAATCATTTTACTATGTATGTGTATATCAAATCATCATGTTGTACGCCTTAAAATATATACAGTTTTGGAGCCGGCCCCGTGTCGTAGCAATTAAGTGCGCGCACTCTGCTGCTGGCAGCCCGGGTTCGGATCCCAGCCGCACACCGATGCACTGCTTGTCAGGCCATGCTGTGGCGGCATCCCATATAAAAAAGTAAAGGAAGATGGATACAGATGTTAGCCCAGGGCCAGTCTTCCTCAACAAAAAAAAGAGGAGGATTGGCACAGATGTTAGCTCAGGGCTGATCTTCCTCAAAAGAATATATATATATATATATATATATATAGTTTTTATTTAAAAAATTAAAGTAAAATAAAAATCTTGAATTAGCTAGGGAAGAAATGACATGTAAGGGCATGGAACACAATAGAGTCCAGAAATAGACCCACACTTGTAGGTGATCGATTGAATTTCGACAAGGTACCAAGGAGGAAAGAATAATCTTTTCAGCAAGTGGTTCTGGAATATTTGTATATCCATATGGAAGAAAATGAAACTTGACCCTACCATTCACAAAAGTAACTCAAAATGGATCAAAAACTTAAACATAAAAGTTAAAACTCTAAACCTTCTAGAAGAAAACATAGGAGAAAATCTACCTGACTCCTTGGGATAGACAAAGATTTCCTAGATAGGACATGAAAAGCACAAACTATAGAAGAACAATGATTGATAAATTAAATTTCATCAAATTTGAAATCTTTTGCTATTCAAATGATACTATTAAGAAAAAGTTATATGTGTTTTTGATCTAGTTTTTGAATCCGGAGTACTCAAAGAACAAATTACAACTCAATAATAAGACAAAAACCCAAGTGAAAAAATGGCAAAAGACAATATACAAATGAACAGTAAGCACATGAAATGGTGCTCGTTATCACCAGTCCTCAGGGAAATGCAACTAAACTGCAGTTGCACTACACACGCATTACAATAGCTAAAAATTGAAAGGCTGACAATACCAAATGTTAGTGAAGATTTGGTGCATCTGCAGTTGTACATCGCTGATGGGAATGTAAAATGGCAATCACTTTGGAAAACAGACTAACAAGTTCCTATAAAATTGAACAGTCACCTACCATATGACTCAGCAATTCCACTTCCAGGTATTTAACTAAAAGAAATGAAATGTGTCCACATAAAGACTTGTCTATGAATGCTCATAGCAACTTTATTCAAAATAGTTAAGACTCGGATGCCCTTCAAAAGATGAATGGATAAGCAAGTTATGGTCGATGGCATGCTACTTGGTGATAAAAGACATGAACTAACAACATGGATGAACCTCAACACCATTATCCTAAGTAAAAGAAGCCAGACACAGACAAATATGTACTACGTGATTCGATGTATATGAAACTCTAGAAAGGCAAGTCGCTGCTGACAGCAAACCTTTGCCAGGATATCGGAGTTCATTGACCACAGTAGGGCACAAAGTTGATGGAAATATTCTATATCTTTTTGGGATGATGGAAACTTTCCAATTCTTGATGGTGGTAGTGGTTACAGGATTGTATAGATTTGTCAAAATTCAGCACAATGTTCACTCAGCATGGGTACCTTTTACTGTGTATAATGTATACCACAGTAAAATGCACAGAGGTTATTCAAAACATGAAAGAAAAGGCACACGGCAAGAATCGACCTATTTGTTATTTCTTTTGAAAATTCTATGAACTTGGCATTTTAGGTATTAGAATTGTATTTCTTAAAAAAAACAAAAGAGTTTGATGCTTTTCTGTGATAAGTATGTCATTTCTTTACATTTTTCTTTACATTTACCTTCTTATGTGCCAAATCCATAAATTTAATTATTAAATTATTATTACAATTGCAACAAAAAGAATAAAATACCTAGGAATAAACTTAACCAAAGAGGTGAAAGATCTGTACACCGAAAACTATAAAACATTTCTGAAAGAAATTGAAGAAGACACAAATAAATGGAAAGATATTCCGTGCTCTTGGATTGGAAGAATTAACATAGTTAAGATGTCCATACTTCCTAAAGCCATCTATAGATTCAATGCAATCCCTATCAAAGTTCCAACAACATTTTTCACAGAAATAGAACAAAGAATCCTAAAATTCATATGGAACAACAAAAGACCCCGAATAGCTAAAGGAATCCTGAGAAAAAGAACAAAGCTGGAGGTATCACACTCCCTGATATCAAAATATACTACAAAGCTATAGTAACCAAAACAGCATGGTACTGGCACAAAAACAGACACACAGATCAATGGAATAGAATCGAAAGCCCAGAAATAAACCCACACATCTATGGACAGCTAATCTTTGACAAAGGAGCCAAGAACATACAAAGGGGAAAAGAAAGTCTCTTCAACAAATGGTGTTGGGGAAACTGGAGAGCCATATGCAAAAATGAAAGTAGATCCTTACCTTACACCATACACAAAAATTAACTCCAAATGGATTAAAGACTTGAATGTAAGACCTGAAACTGTGAAAGTTCTAGAAGAAAACATAGGCAGTACGCTCTTCGACATCGGTCTTAGCAACATCTTTTCAAACACCACATCTGACCAGGCAAGAGAAACAATAGAAAAAATAAACAAATGGGACTACATCAAACTAAAAAGCTTCTGCACAGCAAAGGAAACCATCAACAAAACGAAAAGACAACCTAACAATTGGGAGAAGATATTTGCAAACCATACATCTGATAAGGGCTTAATCTCCAAAATATATAAAGAACTCATGCATCTCAACAACAAAAAAACTACCAACCCAATTAAAAAATTGGCAAAAGACCTGAACAGACATTTCTCCAAAGAAGATATACAGATGGCCAACAGACACATGAAAAGATGTTCAAAATCACTAACTATCAGGGAAATGCAAATCAAAACTACAATGAGATATCACCTGACGCCCGTCAGAATGGCTATAATTAACAAGACAGGAAACAACATGTGTTGGAGAGGATGTGGAGAGAAGGGAACTCTCATACACTGCTGGTGGGAGTGCAAACTGGTGCAGCCACTATGGAAAACAGTATGGAGATTCCTCAAAAATCAAAGATAGAACTACCATATGATCCAGCTATTCCACTGTTGGGTATTTATCCAAAGAACTTGAAAACACCAATTTGCAAAGGTACATGCACCCCTGTGTTCATTGCAGCCTTATTCACAATAGCCAAGACTTGGAAGCAACCTAAGTGCCCATCAAGGGACGAATGGATAAAGAAGCTGTGGTATATATACACAATGGAATACTACTCAGCCATAAGAAACGACGAAATCCAGCCATTTGTGACAACATGGATGGACATTGAGGGTATAATGCAAAGTGAAATAAGTCAGAGGGAGAAGGCCAAATACCGTATGATTTCCTTCATTAAGTAGTAGATAATAACAACAATAAACAAACACATAGGGACAGAGATTGGATTGGTGGTTACCAGAGGGGAAGGGGGGGGTGGAGGGTGAAAGGGATAATTCGGTACATGTGTGTGGTGATGGGTTGTAATTAGTATTTTGGTGGTGAACATGATGTAGTCCATGCAGAAATAGAAGTACAATGATGTACACCTGAAATTTTTGCAATGTTATAAACCAATGTTACTGCAATAAAAAAAAAATAAATAAAATAAAAGAAATAATTAACTCTCAAAAAAAAAAAAATAAATAAATAAATTTTAGATAAACTGCTGGAAAAAAAAAAAAAAAAAACCAAAAGAGTTTGATGCTTTTCTGTGATAAGTATGTCATTTCTTTACATTTTTCTTTACATTTACCTTCTTATATGCCAAATCCATAAATTTAATTATTAAAGTGGTATTCCCCCTGAAAATTAGATAGCTAATATAAGTAGCTTATAGGGTCATGAACTAAGATTTTTTAAAATTATGCTTTACCAAGTTCAAAAATATTACTATTAGAAAAAGTGTTGGTGGTTTCTGTGACTTATTATTGACATAATAAGTCTTAAAAGATTATTGCAGAGTTGGGGAAAAGCAGTAAACATCAGTGACGCTCGAGGTACCTGGTATCACGGAGTGTTAAGCATACAGAAATGAAACACTGCATGTGCAGATTTCAGTTAATTCCTTCTGTGAACCTTAAGTCCATCACCAAATATTGTACTTAGTGACTAACTCTATCTCAACTAAGTTCAACGGGACTGGTTTTGGTTAAAGTGGGCAATTGCCAAGGGAATCTAAAAAATTACGGCACAATTGTGGTCATTAAAGTAAATTTTGTCTTTATTTTATCTTTTTTCCCTTAAATTCCTGGATTTGATTCACTTTGACACTCAGATTATTTTCTATTTCTGCATGCTATTAAACATTTGAAATTGTATGTATGACAACAGAAATCTCTTTCAAAAGCAAAGAATTGGCAGGGTTTCCTGAACATTTCAACCATGGTTCTTATAGCTCCACAGATGACTCATGCACAGTGTAAAATGTTAAGGGCTGAGCTCCTTTTGAGCTTACTTTTGCAGTGGTGATTTCTGGGATACTTTTCTGTGAGCTTTCATAAATGCCACATTAACTCTTCTTACAGAAGCAAAACAAAACTCACACTCAGTTCTTGACTCTGGCATCCAATCTTAGACGACCTCAGATGTATACGGATGAGATTTGTGCACCATACAGCTTTGCGAAATGTGAAGTTGCCCTATAGATGAACTGCAATCTGTTCTTTTGTGTATTTTACTAAAGAATGTCAACTGAACTCATGGGGAAGGGGAAACGCTGGTATGTCCTCCCGTCTTCAGGACACAGATGGCCCAGACGTGTTTGTGGCTCAGTGAAGGTGAGGGAGCTGCTGAGCTGCCAGTCAACAAAGATTGATGAAATCTGAGAAGTTCAGAGGAAAGAGCTGGCATGGCACCAAGGGCATTAGCATATGAAACCATTGTGTAATGTTGTATCTCGGCTTACTTGCACATTGAATTTTCAGTTAGACTTTTTTTTAGTTTATTTACTTACCTGCTTATAGCAATTCAAGTAAATCCTGAGAAGTTATATTTTGTGTAGCTAGGAAGCTGATACCATGTAGATTAACACCTGGTGACCAAAATCTGAGGGAAATGGAAGAGACTCATGTATAAACTTAATGTTGCTGTTTTTGTACACACACTACACAATTCAATTTGGATTATGTTTAACGGAGTGCAGTGCCTTAAAACATTACTGTTTTTAACTAGTGTACCTTCTGTAGTGTATTTAGTTTCTAGAACTATACATTTTAAATGATTAGGCACCAATAAAGTTTAGAGAAATGCAAATATAATAGCAATTAGACAATTTTATTTTTAAGATTAGTAATTTCTCTTTCAGTGAAGAGAAGGTGAATCATGTGTGGTAATTTTTCTATTTAAAATGGGGTACTAGCATTATAGCATATGCATATATATTTTTCTTTAAAATCAATAAGTATTCAATAGTGGTACTAAATTTAAACATGGTTATTCTTTAACATTTTCTAAAATTGATCCTCACCTTAATGGGCTTTCCATAGATATTATGAAATAAGTTGAGCTTTATGTTCAGTGATTTCTCTAATATTTCTGAGTCCAGTAAATCTTCACTATGGCCATCACTACATCACTTAATCCGCTTCATCTGCTTACACTCTCAGATATATCCTAGACTCAGTGTTCAGCCTAAGGCTCAGCCAATTTCCCTCATTAGAATTCCCCAGCTCTGCTTAGTCTCGTCATACAATTTTGAGAGAAAAGAATAGATCCAAAGCTCACTCTTCTGTATGAGCCTCGTGTACGTTAGCACTTCCCAGCTTAGAATGGAACCAGGGACGCTGGTAAGGATGTCAGAGCCTTGGGACTCCTCCCCTTCTCACGCTGGAATTGCACGTCTGTGAGAATTGAAGTCATGCTTGTTGCAGCAGTAACTGTGCAGGAGGGTGGCGGAGACTCATCCATTTATTCACCGAAACTTTATCGAGCGCTGAGCTCGGTGCTGTTCTGCGTGCCTAGGATGCGTTCATGAACAAAACAAGATTTCTTGCTTGTAGAGCATCTGTTCTGCCGGAGGGAGACAGACACCAAACAAAAGGCATAAGTAAGTAAATCACGTAGTTTGTTAAAGATGAAGTACTATGTAATAAAAAATGGAAAAGAGAAACATAGATTGGGAGTTCTGGAAGTGAACCTGGGTTGGGAGGAGATAGTCAGTTACATGTTAAATGGGAGGTCCAGCTGAACCGTGTTGGGTTGGGGATATATGAGCAAAGACTTGAAGAAATGAGGGAATTTTTCCTGGACCTCTCTGGCACAACAGTGTTGTGAACAGAGAGAATAGCGGGTGCAAAGGCCAGTGTGATTGGAGACTGAAAAAGGGGGAAAAAGCAACGTGTTTACATGGCAAGCTGAAGGTTTGTGTACAAAAGCTGTATAAAGTCAAGAAGAGCTGTAAGAGTAGCGCAAGGTGGAACTTCAGACTCCATCAAAAGATGAAACTGCAGCTGATGGACCCTCCCACTGGGAAAAATTAGAGTTTGTTTACTTTAAATAAAGGTGGATGTTATAATTTGAGGAAAAATTGTAAGATGCCCTGTGCGTAGAGGTCTTACATTGATCTTCAGCCATCAACATATGTGACAGCTGTGTCAGTAAGAAACTATGCGTGATTCAGCTGATTATTTCAGTTCAGTTATATTGACCACATTGAGAGGTAAACCATATATAATGTATGGGGCTAGTCATTCTTTCAGTCAACAGTCATTTCTTGAATATCAATGTATGGAATGTCCCATACAAGATACTCTGTTGAATACAAAAATAAACAAACATGGTCCATGTCCATGGACAAAATGTTTGCATAAATAAATAAAAACCAAATGGAAGAAGACTTCCACCTCTGCCCATGAAGGAGTAACTGGTATAGGATGTGCCCTCACACCATTAAAAAAAAAAGGAAAGAAAACTAGATGAAATCTATGAAGCAACTTCTTTCAGACATTGGAGAACAAGCAGTCAGAACCATGGTCCCTCAGGGAAGAGAAACAAAGTGAGCCTACAGTCACACAGCATTCTTTCTGGAGGTACCTTCCTCACCACAGCTCAGGGAGAAGGCATCCATGCAGACCTGGCAGGCTCACCGGCTGAGGAGCCTAGAAGACCCAAGAGGCTGGAATTTGTAAAGCAGGGTACCCAAGCAAAGGAAGGAGCTGTGCAGATAAGAACTCCAGACATCTGCCCAAGCTTCTCTGGAGTCACTAGCTGAATAATGATCCACATGTGCACAGGTGGAAACTCCAGAAGGGCAGTCAGAGAACAACCACTGGGGAGCCATGAACTCCCGAGCTCCCCCTGGCCTGGGAGTCATTCAGGTTCCTGCAGCCATACTGGAGGGAAGTCATGGTTCAGTCGTGATCCAGAGGATCGTGCCGTCATGTTCTGGCTAGACCAGCTCAAGAGTGAGAGCTGCTCTAGATCTCCCTAACAAAGCTTAACAACAAGCCTCCAAAGATTCAGGTGACCCACAAGCACATGTAGCTGCCCTCAGAACAACTTCAGCACTCTGAAGGGAAGACAGAAAAATCCAGACATCCAACATCATAACATTTATGATAGCTGCCATCCAGTAAAAAATTACTAGACATGCTAAGAAGTAGCAAAATGTGACCTATAATCAGGAGAAAAATTAGTCAATAGAAACAGACCAAAAAGGATAGACATGATGCAATTAGCACCTAAGAATTTGGGAAGAGGAATTATTAATATGCTCAAGGATTTAAAGAAAAATATGAACAAAATGTGAAGATAAGTGGCAAAATATAAAAAAGAACCAATGGAACTTCTAGAACTGAAATACATATGAAATGAAAAATTGACTGGATTGGGGCCGGCCCCGTGGCTTAGCGGTTAAATGCGCGCGCTCCGCTACTGGCGGCCCGGGTTCGGATCCCGGGTGCACACCGATGCACCGCTTCTCCGGCCATGGCCGCGTCCCACATACAGCAACTAGTTGGATGTGCAACTATGACATACAACTATCTACTGGGGCTTTGGGAAGAAAAAAGGAAGAGGATTGGCAATAGATGTTAGCTCAGAGCCAGTCTTCCTCAGCAAAAAGAGGAGGATTAGCATGGATGTTAGCTCAGGGCTGATCTTCCTCACAAAACAAAACAAAACAAAACAAAATTAACTGGATTGGCTTAACAGGATATTATATGCTAGAAAAGAAAAAAGTGGTGAACTTGAACACACAACACTAAAAGCTATCCAGGCAGAAGTTCAGGGAGAAAAGACTGGAGGAAAAATAAGAAAGGGGCCTCAGTGATTCAGGGGACAATATTTATAGCCTCACATTTATTTTTAGAGTCTGGGAAGGAGAGGAGAGAAAGGAAGGGGCAGAAAAAATGTTTGAGGAAACAATGGCTGAAAATTTTCCAAGTTTGAAAGAAAAAAGGAAAATTATGTTTATTTGCATTTTACTATAAGGAATTTATAAGTAGGCTTATAGAAGTAATAAGTATTGATAAGTATTATTAAGTATTATTAATAATAAGTATTAATAAGTATTAAATAAGAATTAACCAAGTCTCACACTAGAAGATCAGTGTGCAAAATTCAGTTATATTTCTGTATATTAGCAGTGAACAACTGCAAAGGATATTTTAAAAATACAATTTAGGGGCCGGCCCCGTGGCTTAGCGGTTAAGTACGCACACTCAGCTACTGGCGGCCTGGGTTCAGATCCCGGGCGTGCACTGACGCACTGCTTCTCCAGCCATGCTGAGGCCGCGTCCCACATACAGCAACTAGAAGGATGTGCAACTATGACATAGAACTATCTACTGGGGCTTTGGGGGAAAGAAAAGGAGGAGGACTGGCAATAGATGTTAGCTTAGAGCTGGTCTTCCTCAGCAAAAAGAGGAGGATTAGCACGGATGTTAGCCCAGGGCTGATCTTCCTCACAAATAAATAAATAAATAAATAAAACTGTTTAAAAAAATAAATAAAAATACAATTTATTATAGCATTAAAAAAACGTGTTATCTTTAGGGATAAATTTCTCTGTGCATGACCTGAACACTGAGCACCATAAAACATTGCTGAGAATGAGTAAAGAAGACCTAAATAAATGGAGACACGTATTGTATTTATTCATGGATAAGAAGACTCAATATTGTTACGATGTCAGCTCTCCCCAGATTGGTGTATAGATCCAGCACAATCCCAATCAAAATGCTGCAGGCTTTTTTTGGTAGTAATTTAGAAGCTGATTCTAAAACTTAGGTGCCAATCCAAAAGATGTAGAATAGTCGAGACATTTTTGAACAAGAACACAACGTGGAATGCTGGCACTACCTGATTTCTAGACTTCATATGAAGCTACAGTAATCAAGCTAGGATGGTTTTGGTGTGAGGATGGAAATAAAGCCACACGTATATGCTCAGTTGATTTTCTACAAAGGTACAAAGGGAAAAAGTGTACTCTTTTCAACAAATCATGGGACTATTTGGATATCCATATGGAAGAAAACAAAAATTGAACCATGACCCTTACCTCACACTCTTCGCAAAAATTACCTTGAAGTGGGTTATAGACCTCAATGTAAAAGCTAAAACTGTAAAACTTCTAAGAGCAAACATAGGAGAAGATCTTTTGACCTGATGTAGGCAAAGACTTTTTAGCTAGGACACAAATAGTACAACCGTAAAAGGAAACATTGATTAATTTGACTTCACGAAAATTTATAACTTCTCCTCTTCAAAAGACATCATTAAAAAAAATAATAAAAAGTCAATCCACAGACTAGGAGAAAGTATTTGCTATACAAGTATCTGACAGAGGGCTTGAATCCAGAATACACCAAGTACAACCTACAACTCTATTTTAAGAGGACACAGAACTGAATAAAAAATATGTAAAAGAAGATATTCAAATGGCCAAAAAGTACATGCAATGATGCTAAACATCGCCATTCATCAGGGAAATGCAAATTAAAACCATAATGACATGCCACTATACAGCCACTAGAATGGCTAAAATTAAAAAGACTGAGAATGCCAAATGTTAGTGAGGATGTGGAGCATCTGGAATTGTCGTGCATTGCTGGTGGGAATGTAAAATGGCACAGCCAGTTTGGAAAACAGTTTAACAGTTTCTTACAAAATTAAACATATACTTACTTACCATATGACCTAGCAATTCCACTCCTAGGAATTTACCCAAGAGGAATAAAAGCATATGTCCATGCAAAGATTTATATACGAATGTTTATAGTAGCTCTGTTCATAACAGCCAAAAGCTAAAAATAACCCTAATGCCCATCAACAGATGAATGGATAGGCAAATTGTCCATAAAATGGAATATTACTCAGCAATAAAAATGATTGGACTACTAATATGTACAGCAACAGGGATGAATTGTAAAAACACTATACTGATCAAAAGATGCCAGACACAGAAGAGTAAGTACTATACAATTCCATTCACTTTAAAATCTGTAACAGGCGATCCTAAACGACAGTGATGTACACCAGATCTGTGGTTTCCTGGGGCTAGGGCGGGGAGCATGAGAAGACTTTTTTGGGTAATGGAAATATTCTATATCTTATATGTGGCGGTGGTTACAAAGGTACACATATTTGTCAACCTGAATGAACCACACACTTGAAATGGGTCTGATTTATTGACTAAGATATTCCTCAATAAAGCTGGCTTTTAAAAATCAGATGGAAGCTGGAGTGTTAAACAGTGAAACAAAATACTCAGCAAAGTAGCAATGAACAGTGCTCCCTAATCAAAGGAGAGTTCTTTGTAAAAGTGTATTTTGAGCTGGGTTTTAAATTCTTGATGAGTGAAAAATGCTTTTTAGCTATAGGGCGTAGAAAACAGTTCAAATCAAGTAAACTCACACACAGGAACATTTTACTCAGTGACTGACCTGTACTTTTAATAAATGATGAGAGCACAGTAGCTCAGGAAAAACTGAGGAATGTTCAGCATAGAAGAAATGAGCAGGGGTGCCAGTTAATCAGTGCACAATCCTGATGTGGATCCTAAACCGGAATTCCTGTGTCTTTTTTCCTTTCTATTCTTTTGTTTGTTTTTGGGTTTGGGTTGGTTGGTTGTTTTTGCTGTAGTGGATATTACTGGAACATTTGATGAAATTTGAAGAGAAAATCCTTGTTCTTAGGAAGCTCACAGTGAAATATTTAGAAACAAAAGGGCATCAGTTCTGCAACTTTCTCTCAAGAAAAAACAATATGTATATATCCAGAGAGTAGCTGAAGCACACGTTGCAAAGCGTTTACAGTGAGGAATGAGACAAAAGCGGGAGTGAGTCCTTTGTACTATCCTTGCAAATTCTAAGTTTGAGATTATTTCTGATTAAAGAGTTATGAAAAATAAACAAAAGTTGGGTCAGGGTACTATTTGCTGAAAATCATGCAGATTTCCTGTGAAGAAATAACTGAGAAGAACCACAAAAGTGATTAAAATTTTCTGAGAAATCGTATCAGGAAATTCTGCATTCTTATTTAAAGTGTTCAGATAGGGCAGGGTGGCCGTTGCAGGAGAGGAGCGATCATTCAGAGTATACGAGTTATCAGTATTGGAGTGTGTTCATGCGATGCAGATGCCAGGGTTAGTATTTAGATTTCCAAGTGATAGGGGTGGTACTTTCTACACATGTTCCCTGATCAGAAACCATTTGCAGAAGATAGCTGTGGCATTCAGGATAGAGTGAAAAGGGAGATCGGAGAATGGGGTCGCTGAGGAGTGCTCACCAGAGCGCCCGGCAAGCAGTAAGCAGAAAGTTTGAACAGAAGTCAAGGAGTGAATTTGAAGACCAAGGAGAGTTTTTTATGAGTGATAAGGAAAAAATAGTTTATTATTGACTTATTGACTTTCCAGACATAAAGGCAATGAAGTTCCCAGGAGACTGAATGGTATTCAGATGTTACAGAAATGATGAGCCATGATTCTGTGTCCATGTTGTTTTTAAGAACATGTTAGAAATCTTATTTACTCAATGTAAGTGTTTTCTTTGTCTGCCTTCTTTTGTGAAAAATAGTTTGAGACCATGCAATTACTCACTTTCTGAATATACTGTTACTTGAATCTTTATTGAAGGCCAACTTTCAGAAGGATGGTGCAGCCAGATCATAGGTGAGTGAGGGGAGAAGTATGAAAGGAGGTCTGACTTAGGCTGTGTGGGCCTCGGTAGGCGGGTGCTGTAGACGCTGAGAAGTAATCGATGATCACATACATTCTCATACAGCCGTCATGCTTCGTGTGGAGACTGGGGGGAGGATGACAAAAGGGGGCACCGGAGACTAGTTAGGAAGTTGCTGCAGTAACTAGAGGAGAGTGATTGTGTCTTGGACCAGGTTGAGGTTTGGGTAGGCAAGTTATGAAGTGGGAGATTCAAGATAAAGTATGTAGGTATTATACTGTCCAAGAAACTAACACTGATCCTCAAGGAAAAGAGTATTTCACTTCAATTCTTGAGGAGTTTTGCTGACAATTCTTGTGTAGCTCTGGGTCGTTCTACTTTATATCTCGCTGGACGTTAGTTGTATTACTGTTTTCTCTGTTTCTTCTAGATTAAGTTTTCAAAGAAATTGTCAATGAATACTGCATTCTTTTTTAAGGAAAACATTCAGGAGGAGGCTTAGGTGGGAGATGCAGAAGGGAAGGTGATAACACTTTGTCTTTCCATCACCTTTTTTGAATAATTCACTTGGGTGGAGTCCAGGGACTGCCTTGCTTAAGAGATGCTGGGGGCTTTCTTCTTCTTTTTTCTTTTGTTTTCCTTAAAAAACTCTGTGTTAGGGGCCAGCCTGGTGGCGTAGTGGCTAAGTTCGCGCGCTCCACTTCGGCGGCCTGGGGTTCACGCCTTCAGATCCTGGGCACGGACCTATGCACTGCTTATCAGGTCATGCTGTGGCGGCTTCCCACATATAAAGTAGAGGAAGATGGGCGCAGATGTTAGCCCACGGCCAATCTTCCTCAGCAAAAAGAAGAGGATTGGCAACAGATGTTAGCTCAGGGCTAATATTCCTCACCAAAAAAAACACACACAAAAAAAACCCAAAAAACTGTAACACAGATCAAAGAAATCCATATGCATTTTGAGCGTGTGATTGTGTTATTTATTTTTTGTGTTGAGATGTGCACTCCAAAATAAAAAGTAATTTTTAAAGTTTTTTTAAAGATTAGGATTATAAAGCGATTTATTCTTAATGTGTTAAAATTCTGATTTTAACTACTGTGATATGAATAGTTATGGTCTTTAGAAGTTTTTAAAGTAATTTGTTTGAAATAACATCACGTGATAAGTTCAGTGCTAGGGGTAGTACTTAGAAAAATACTTAAGTTCATTTTTAATACTAAACTAATGTTCAGTATTAAAATGTTTACGAATTTTGTAATGTTATTTTATTTTGATCAGCCTGTTTAAAATCTCTGCCATAAGGTGGTTCGTATTGGAAAGGCAGGCCAGCAAGCATTATAGTTTTTAACAGTTATAGCTTTTGAGGCCATGAAATGGTGAGCGTGGCTTCCTATGTAGATGTTGGCGCATTTGAAGAGGAGAATTTGGGGCTTCCGTTAGTCACTTTCCTTGATTTGAGAAATGCCTATCACTTAACCAAGGCAATAAAAATGGTTGGTCCCGTACAGTGTGTGACATATTGCACCTATGTTGTTCTGGCGTCCTGGATGTTTGTGTTTTAAAATTTGTTTAGGAAAAGGAAATGAAGTCAGGTTACTAGAAATAAGTATTTAATAGTCTCATGCAGAAAAGGCAGATGCTCTGATTTCATTACTCACCCTCAGTACACAGAATAGCTTGGAAAATGATTCTTTTAATATGAGATTTAGAATTAGGTTACAACTTCTGTTGATGAACAAAATGTGAGATTCCTGATGGACATTAGACATTTTACATTAGACAGAGGAAAGGAAAGTAATGAGTCTTTCTAAATGAATTTAAAAAGCAATCTGATTTTAGTTCTAGCAATGCAGAGAAAATAAAATAAAAACTATCGTACTTTATTTACTAACCAATGAATTGAATTGTCTGCCTTTTATTACAGATATAAAGTCAAGACTATGAAGAGACAATCGTTTTTGTAGCTATCAGACTTTCAGTAACATATCTCTTGTGGTTTAAATAACAGATAGTTTAAGTGTTTTTCCATTACCTTTGTGTAAATGAAAAATGCATAAAATATTTTAACAAGGCAAAGTAATCCAAGGAGATTGTTATTTTGTGTTACAAATTAGGTTATTTCTGTCATAAAATTAAAGAAAAAAAATCATCGTTAGGACATTTCAGCTTCATATCATTTACTAGAAGGAACATGTAACAGATTTAATGAGCTAGCAGGTCACCTGAATCCAGCTGTTTCCGACCAGCTTTATTAAACAGAGAATGCAGCTAGCAGTGGGAGGTAAGCATTATTACAAGCTCTCAAGGAGTTACAAAATCGATTTCTGCTTGAATGAATTAATTTAGATTATCAATTTATAACCAGCTACACGAATCCCATCAACTCAACAGTTCGGTGAATGATCAGGTTCACCCCTGTAAGAGCTTCACAATTAGGGGCCTCTCTCAGCTCTGCAGTTAGTGCCTGTCCTGCAGCGTCACTAACCCAGCTCCTCGACTGAACACGAGGAAAAGGGAAATGTTTGCTTAGGTATAATGCAAAGGGAAAACACAGCATCTTAAGAAAGAAGGTAAGATAACACTGTACCTGGGCGAGTTGAGGACTTTTCTCCTTGGAACCCTTTGATCCCGTGAAAGAGTAATTTTGGCCATTCCAACCGAATGTTAACATCCCCGCAATTTATACTTTGGAGCGTTTGGGACTTGACTGTTTACCTAAGCCTCATTGAAAAAATAAGGTAACAGCCATTTTCTTCTCCCGGAAAGCTGTGAAGTTTGGAGTCGTAAGCATTTGTTTCAGTGTGAAAAACTGGATTCAGTTTACTCATTTTCTTCCCATTCAGAGTAACTGTCTTCACCTCTACCTCAGCCTACCCACCTCTCAAAAAAAAAACAAAACTCATTTTTGTCTACAGTAGAAGTCATTTAAGCTCAAAATTTTGGTATCCTGTTATTCTGGTTATTCACCCCCAAAATTACGTGAGCGGTTCGTTTCCTTTGCACATCCAAAATGTTCCCCTCTCCTCCGATGAAGAATTCTTGCTTTCCGCCTCATTTCTCCTATCCTGCACTCACAGCTCTGATAGACTGGCTAACTTTTTTCCTGCTAACCGCTAAAATAAGTATGTGACTATTAAAATTGTTTAAATTATGAGCTGAAATTCCCTGCTCCCACCACTGCTGTGTCCCCTCCGCCTGGGCAGCACCAGTGTGGCTGTACCTGTGCTCCGGCTCCAACCTGCGTCTAGCTGGCCAGCTGCTGACCCTGGCCAAGGGCTCTCTAAGGGGCTTGGACTGCTTCTCAAGGGGCTTCTTAAGCCATGGTGGCTTCAGATTGGACAGGACTGCTGTCACGCAGCTCTGAGGTTCCACAGTTCTGCTTCGGCTTGCCCCCATGCAAGTCCAAACCTTCCCCGGCCTCCAAAGCCAGCTCACTTCTCACGTCTGCTGGGAAGACTTCACCTCTTCCTAACACGTTTTCCTACCAAATCTTAACTTGATCATATTACTCTGTACTGTTCTCCACTTGTTTCATGTAATCCTAATGCCTTGATTATGAGTACATCTCATGCCGATCACTCCCACCATCGTTATCTTGTGTAATCTTTGCTGTGCGTGTGAGATTGGCGAATTATCTTCATCTTCAAGGTGAGGAACATGGGGGCCAGCTCTCAGTGGGACTGCCACATGGGACTGTTATTCCCACAGTCTCGCAGCCCATCCGTAGCAGAGCTGGAATTTGAACACAGGCCTGTAACTGCAGATTTAAGAATCTTTTTTTCCTGTGGGATAGTGTTTCTTGTTTTAATTCTCCTGGGACGGGGACAGTTTTACTTCCTTTTCTTTACTTTATCAGCCTAGCTCAGCGAAGGCAGAGTGAAAGTACTAAGTAAAATTGCTCTTTAAATTAAATGAAACTCCCCCATACCTAGCGCCTTCCTTCTGTCTCTCAGCCCTGCCTCTGCCTCTGCCTCCTTCAGTCTGGAAAGATCCCTTGTCCTCCCACTAGAGGACCTGGCTCAGTCAAAATACCTGTGTTCCCCTCTAATCCGTTTTTCCGTAAAATTCTTTCCCCCTTTTTATACATTATGCTTTGATCATTACTTATTTTTACTGTATTCTCTCCTGTTTATTTTTACTGAATACTCGTCTGTACCTTTTGAGTTTTGAACCAGGTGAATATATTGCCTATTCAAAAATAATTAATTTTGAATGGCATGATATAGTCCTAGCTCAGAAGATTCTTAGGAGAATAAGAAGAGAAAATGGTTGTAAAAGTGCTTTGCAGTTTATAAAGTTATGACAATTGCCAAGGGTGAGTGTTTTCAGCTGTAACAGTAGGGTCTGTTGTTACACAGGCTGAAACGATCATATCAGTACAGGCGCAGTCTCTTCTTCCTGCTAGTCTTCAAACGTCATCGACCTAGTGTGATTTAGACCAACGTGGTTTTCTGAAATAAAAGCTGTGCACGTGTCAGAGTTCGCATTAGGTAACGTTTCCCTCGAGGACAAATATGGTCTGTCGTCAGATAGCTAAAGCCGTAACTGTGCTAAGAAGTGGCCACTGGGTTTAAGTTCATAAAAGACCCACCCGTTTTTACTCTTTCATTATTGCTTCCTTTTTTCTCTGTAAAGTTATCTGTTTTATTAGTGCATATATTATATTCACTATTAAATTATAATTAATATTTGCCTCCTATTTTGTGCTCAACCTTATGCTAAGAGCATTGTGGAAGATAAATAAGTATGAATTAATTGTGCTTCAGCTGGAAAGATAATACCTGTGCACATAAAATGCTTGAAGAATGGTTATAATAATCAGAATGCTGACACCAATACCAAGTTTAGGTGCTCCTAGCCTTTCGTATGGTGTAGTAACACATCCTTCCAGATTCTGTCTCCCTGCTCTCCCTCCCCAAGTGTGATTTATTACTCGTCACTTCTGGAATTGTCTTTTTGAAGCTCCCTGCTAAAAATGGGTCATTTCTGTTCAGTCATCAATGCCCATCCAGTGAGGTCCCACCAGACCCTGAGCTCCTCAGGGGCAGGAGCCGGGCCTTGGTCCTGTTGATCTCTCCAGTGCCTAGAGGAGTTCCTAGCACAGAAGGAAAAAAGGGGAGGGAGGTGGGGGCGGATGTCCCTGAATGGGGACTGTAACTGGCAGTAGGAGTTCAGCACGGAAAGATCGACATGGGCTGAGAGAGGATCTATGAAGGCAGGAAAGATAACTTCAGTGCATGTGTCATAATACAGAAGAGAATCCCCCAAACATGTATAATATTCCATTTTCCTTGTAAAAGTGTAAACCTTGTACATATACATGTATCTGTTAGTGTGTTTGCATGGAGACTAACATGCACGGGGTTCTGAAGAGAGACTTACCTTCTACACTACATGTATCTATAGTCTGAATTATTTTAGCGTTGTGTATTCCTGTGTAACTTTTTGTTATTAAGTGAGAGGAGGGAAAATTTGACGTTGACTTAAGAAGAGGAGGAAGATTGAGAGGATAGGTGAAAGGAATGGGGAATAAATTAAGCAAAAGCTTAGGCAGTTTGTGGTTTCCTGGGAATAATGAAGGTAACTGTTCGAGTTTGGGAAGATCTGGGAGAGTCGTAAATGGGATGTGGTGTTATAAATAGAATGTCATGATGTTATGAAACGCTTCCAAGTTGGCCTTGGACTGCGAACCTTAAGGTGTTATGGTAACCTTAAGGTGAGCCAGAAAGTTACATATTTAATGGATATCTGTTCAAGAGAGACGACCTTTTTCTTTTTTTAAATTACAAACCATTGTTAGACAACAGTTAACAGCATCTCTGGGCAAAGAGCAGAATTTCGGGTTAGGTAGGAATGAGAAGTGCCGGTTGTTAAGGAACTAATACTCAAGTGCTGTGAGTATAGGTGCAAAAGGGAGACAGAACATGTTTAATGCACATAACAGAATCATTCCTCAAAAGTTATCTGAAATGCAAAATTTGTATCTCCAACACTGATTTTTCTATCAGTTCACAGGTAAACATGAGCAGAGATTCTGTTTTTCTCAACCCTGTAACGTAGGGTCACCAGATTTAGCAAATAAAAATACAGGACAACCAGCTGAATTAGAGTTTCAGCTAAACAACAAATAATGCAATATTCGAGAAATATTAATACTAAAATATTATTTGTTGTTTAGCTGAATTCAAATTGAACTGGAGTCCTGTATTTATCTGGTAACCAGACTCTAAGGCTATTGCTTCTGCCAACCTGAAGGAGCTGTACCAACATTAGTGGCAATAGCAACAGAGAGTTCAAAATTTTGCAGGCATATTTTGTAAAGATGGAGCAGAGCATAGAAATTGAAGTACAGTGGATTGTGTAGTTACTGCATCAGTAATTAGACCATTAGTTCTCAACTCGGAGTGATTTTGCCCCCCAAGGACATTTGTGATGTCTGGAAGCATTTTGGGTTGTCACAACTTGGTGTGGGGGGGACTGCTACTGGCATCTAGTGGGGAGAGGCCAGGGAAGCTGCTGAACACCCCACAGGGCACAGGACAGCCCACAGCAAAGAGTGATCCAGGCCAGAATGGCAGTCCTGCTGAGGCTGAGAAACCCCGCTCTAGACGGATGGCGAAAAAGGAGGAGAACCAGCTGTTGTCCAGCAAATTGGCAGGCTTTGGAGGCAGACATAAAACTGGTTTCAGATCCCGACTCTGCAAGTCACCTCACTCTTCTGAGCCTCAGTTTTCTCAAAACTGAAATGGAGATGTTTTTCAGGTCGTTTTCAAGATTAAAGGAAAGAAACATTTGCTTCGATGAGCACTCATTCCACATTTAGCACGTGCTAGGTCTTGGTCAGGGTGCTGGAGCTCGTATGGTAAAAAGCAAGTAGGTACAACTCAGAATGAGTGTGTGCACGCAGTGATGACCCAGCTCGCCTGCGTGAAGGAGACGGTTAGGTCTGGGAGGGCCCCGGGGGACCTCATGGAGAGGGCTCTCCTCAGCAGGGTGGGCCAGGCTGAGTGGGGCTTGCTTTGCCAGGTGAATGGCTGTTCAGATTCGGATTTCCTTCCAATTTTTCATCTAAAAGGGTTTGTATGTTAAAAAATGTGAATTTGTTCTTTCTGATGTGTGTTCTTTTGTATAGTTTGACTATTAGAGCTCTTCATGATTGAAATAATAAAGAGATATTCTGACCGCAGATGTAGGGATGTTTTCTAAGGCAAAGCCACTATCACTAATAGAGTTTCCTTTCCTTCTTCCTTGTTTCTCCCCCTTCCTCCCTCATCTCTCCCTTTTCACCTGCCCCCTCACTGGGAGACCCTCTGCAGTCTTCAGGGCAGCTGTGAGCGTAGGTAGGAGGAGATGAGAAGGAAGGAGCCCAGCCTGGTCAAGGTCTCACTAAGTCACCTCAAGCTGTGTGACTTTGGATTAGTGACCCAACCTTCCAGGCCTCATGCGCTCCTTTCTTTAGAAAGGGGCATGAACCCGCGCTCCATACCTCACAGGCTATCATGCTTATGAAATACAACGGATGAAAGTGTAAATAAAAGATGATCTTAGGGCTTTCCCCACTTGCTTACTTTTAGCAATTTATTAGAAATTCAGCTTGATATGTTGACTTCAGCTTCAACATAGCAGTTCATGCTTTATTCTTGGAACACGAACTTCCAGGTTCTTTTTTGTTTTTATCTGAAAGTGGTAGACATGGTATATTTATTATGCAACATCAACTCAATATTTTGGGAAAAAATGTGGCTTCCCTGGCTGAAACATATTCTGGTTATTTCAAATAATTATTTTGAAAGCCTGAAGATAGCTCATCATTGTATTGTTCATGTTGAAGGAATGACTTCCTGGCAAATGTGTGAGGAGTCGTTTTCAGTCTCATTTCTCAGGTTGGAGTTGTACCCTTTCTACTCAGAATGTACCGCTAGACTCGCGTGTTGGACAGCTTTAGAGTGTACACAGAATTTGCTAAATAGCTCTCTTGCCCTCTTTCCTTCAAGGAGTCTATTTTTATATTATTAATGGGTGGGAATCGTTTGCAACACTTGGACAAGTTCTTGTGGCCTTGGATAGCGATCTGCGTAGTGTTCAGAATTTGTTTCAGAAAGATCCTGGGAAGATGAGAGATGAACTTATTGACGGGAACCCCTTCCTTTTCTTTTCCCCTTTGCTGTTATTCTTTGTCACATTTCTGCAGAAAAAAGTAGACTTCTGTCATTTTGCCCATCTTTTTAGTGTTGAATTTAGGCATCCAAGGAAAACAAAGTGAGAGTTACTTTTGTACATCAAGACCAGTGAATTTCAGTCATGTTCAGGTGATAACATCATACGTTTCTAGCATAACAAGGTAACAAAACGGCTTGACCGCTCTCTTGAATTGTTCACCCCAAGTGCAGACACTGTGTTTTCTGTATTGTGCATTATTTTGTAGAGTCGAATTTGAATAAAATTCCTGTTAACCCTTGAGATGGACAGAGTAATTAAAATTGCCCAGTCATCTGATCTCAATTCAGAACCTTCTGGGCCAACCGCTCCCCGAAGGGGAGTGTGGCATTTACACAGCTCCAGCTCTGCTGCTCTAGAACACAACTTAGCAAGTCACAGCAAGACAGTACATGGCACCTGGGCCCTGTCTCCCTCGCCCCACAAAGGTGGAAGGAAACCAAGAGCAGTTGGGTCCTGAAGCCGACTTCACCAGGATGTGTTTCTGTTTGTGCTAAGAAACTAAATATTTGACAGCCCCTTTTTTGTACTTTCTGCCCACTCAACACCACCAAAATGTAGCCATTGTGGTGTTGGTCTGGCTATTGGTCTCATGGTCAATTCATGGGCTTCTTGGACTTTCCATGGCTCATGTCATAGCAGCAGAGTGAAATGGCAGTGATAAAACATACTTCTTCATAGAATAAGGGAATTGCTAAGAAATACTGATTTAGGCTTTTGCTTTGTCTGACTAGTTCCTGGGCCTAGGTTAGGATAGGAGACTGTGGTTTCCATTGTCCCCAGAGCTGAAAAATAAGAATACATTTTCCTATTGCCCTAAATTATCTCAAGGGTCACTCACATTTTCCTGTTATTCTCAGTGAGCAGTAGAGTGACAAGTCAGAGCAACGAAAAGCCTGACTCACTAAAAAGAAATACTTCCTCGTGAAGTAAAATGATAGCAGTATTAGGAGGGACAGAACCAAGTTCACATGGCCTTCATAAAACAGATTTCTCACCTTCTGAGAGGTCTTATCCCATCTGATTCAGGCCATGGAAATAATCTTTCAGAATGAAAATTTCAGCAGGGATGCGCTGTTTTCATGATTTTCGAGTGTTTATCAGCCTTAACTAATAATTTATGTGCAAAATGAAAGATGAAATATCTTCTGTTATTTTTGTTTTAGTTCAGCCATAATCAACCATAATTTTTCAAGCATATGTTTCCATTTTACTTTATGTTGCAGAGTCTCCGAGTGCAGTCCCAAGTGCTTCCCTTAACTACACCTCATAGAGGTGGTAAATCGCCTCTTAGCTGCCCTGCAGTTGGAGACAGCTTCGGGCAGCGGCTGGGCTGGGCAAATGACCTCGGCTCCTGCGAGCCTCTATCAGCGGTGGTCCACATTATTGATAGTAGTGGAGATATTGACAGTCTGTGCTTGGAAGGAAAATAGGAGTTTGATATGACATATTGTGTGTCTCAGCAAGACTCATAAATAATTTTGACAAGTTTTTGTATGCATGGGAAAGTCCTTGATTCAGCCTCCCATAAAAATAAACTTCTATTATGGAATGTATTTGTCAAGTGGCTGCTTGATGGATGGAGCTGCATTTACCCCTTGGCAGTTCGATGAGTTTTAGATGCACAGCTTACCAGAAAGGATTTACGGGCAGTACAGAAATAATTATTCAGTATGAAATGCATAATTCCTATACCTGAATTTTCATTTTTTATTATATTTTGTTTCTGTTGCATTTCTGGTCCCTAAAACAAAAGAACTTGCCTCTTTTTTTTCTAGAGCTATTGTTTGTATGAGGTTTTATGGGGAACAGTCTGATTCAGCCCAGACCCTGTCTCAAACTTAGCTGGCATATTTTCATTGAATGGGTAATTTTAGTTTTTTTCCTTAGGAGAGGTTTATAAAAAAAAAAAAAATTATAAGCTATTTGGGAAATTCATTTTTATTAATGAGATTGAAAACCTTGGACATAGATTGTCTTATTTTTTCCGAGGTTATCACAGATATTTACTTATTTGAACCTAATTGCACATCCACATTTCTGCTCCAGAAAACAGAATTTTAAACTTAAATTCTTGTCTCCTTAAACTAAAACTTTAAAATCCTTCTTTTTTTGTTTATAAATTATACTTAGAATTGCTTTCTCATCAATCATGCTCACTCTGGCTAAGATAGTATCCTTGAATAAGTGGGAAACTTTAGAAAGGATTAAACCCCCACTTTCCTATGATACTGCCCTGCTTATTGCACTAGATGACTTGCTAAATGATATCTGGTGGGATAGAACATACCTCTAACTTGGGAATGTGTGTTTGAGAAAACTAAAGTGAATGGTGGGTCCACAGGAGTTTTGATTCTTTGTTAGAATATAGTGCTAACTTTTTATAAGAATTTCCATTTGTTGAATCTATTAAAATAGTCTGGGATCCAAATGGGGAGCTGTGGTTTAGTCCTTCACTGAGAATGGCGTGGATACACGGGACCTTTGACGAGGCGTGTGCCATCTTTGACAAGGTGTGTTTAGGCATGTGGCTCTGAGCCATTGTACTGTTTATGTTCCTTGAGCATTCCTACTGTTCTTCCTCTGTACCATCTCTCTTGTTTCTTGAGAGTAGTTTATTTATTTTATTAGTCTTTTCAAAATAACAGCTTTTAGCTTTGTTGATCCTCACTACTATATCTTTGTTTTGTGTTTAATAATTTCTGCTCTTTTGCTGGGAAAGAGTCGCCCTGAGCTAACATCTGTTGCCTATCTTCCTCTTTTTTTTCCCTCCCCAAAAGCGCAGTACATAGTTGTATATTCTAGTTGTAGTTCCTTCTAGTTCTTCTATGTGAGCTGCTGCCACAGCACAGCTACTGACAGATGAGTGGTGTGGTTCCACGCCTGGGAACTGAACCTGGAGTGCTGAAGCAGAGCACGCCAAACTTTAACCACTAGGCCATCAGGGCTGGCTCAATAATTTGGGCTCTTATGTTTTATTTCCTTCTACTTTTTTGTTTACTCTTGTTCTCTTTCAAACTTCTCAAGTTGAATACTTAATCACTCCTCTAATTTCTTTTCTTTATATGCAACAACACTAAGGGGCTTCAATTTCCCTCTAAGTGCTGCCTTAGCTGCGTCTTACAAGTTTTAATATCCTAGAATTTTTGAAATCTTTCAGCTCTAAATTTTTTCTGACTTCCATTTTTATTTCTTCTTTAATCTCTTAAGTTATTTTAAATTGTTCTTATATTTCCTGATGTCTGTGGGTTTTTTATTTTTCTGCTTGTTATTAATTTATAATTTAATTGTATTGTGGTCAGAGAATGCAATCTCTATGAGCCAATCCTGTGAAAGTTTGCCTTTTGCTATAGTAGATAGACATTTTTATAAATGGTCCATGTGTCAGATGCTTTGCTATGAGCCAGGGCACATAGAGTAAAAGAAGCAGCTGCTGCCTTCAAGGAGTTGTTGGTCTAGTAGAGGAGAAAAATATGTCAATAGGTAATTATGCTACCCCACAGAACTATACTTCCCCACAGGAAGTGCTAGACGGGAAATTTATATCAGATGCTGCAGGAGTCCACACAGAGGCTCGCTCAGCTAGCTGCTTTCAGGATGTGCTGTGGAGTTGGGAACTGGGTTTTGAAGGTATTTTCTAGATGGAGGAGTACATGGCATTCTAGGCAGGAGGAGTAATCATTGCAAAGCATAGGCTCAAAGGGGGAAATTTAGTGCGGCTGCAGAGACCCTATGTTTGGGAGTAGCTGGACATGAGACTTGGAAAGTCAAATTGGGAACAAAGTGTGACGGTCACTGTATGTCATGCTGAGGAGTTTAGACATGACCTGTGGGCAGTGGGGAGCCCATGAAGATTGTATTGATCACCTCTTTGCAAGTCACTAGAATGAAACAGCACGTATCTGTTGAATCCTGCAGCATTCTAGGCACTGTGCCCCACGCTGCAAGCACAGCACTAAAAAAGAGAGCTGAGCCTTACAGTCTGTTGGAGAAGGGCCATTAAGTCATTGTATGAGTGGCTCTGTTACCACAATTGTGAAGAGTGTGACGAAGGAAAAATACTGGGGCCGTGGAAGGCTAGAACTGCGACATAACCCAGTGCGAGTGGTCAGGAAAAGCTTCCTCCGAGGAGGTGACTTTCTATTCATCCTAGTGTAAGAGCTGCCAGGTGACAGCCTGCTGAAGGTGGTTCCAGGTGCAGACATCCTTGTGTGCATTCCCAGTACCTTAAATTGACTTCCTAGGACAAGGATCTAAGAGTCCAAGAGCCGTTTATTGAACCCCTCTGATAAATTTTGCCAGATTGTGTTCCCCTGAAGTGCCCTCTCTAACGGTATCTGAGAGCACTCATTTTTTCACAACTCCTCCTCATTGTTTTTCGTGCAACATTATTCATTTCACAATGTTGCTGATATGTTCACCAAAAGAGCTCTTATGATTACTAGTGAAATTGAACATTCTTTCATATATTTGTTACTTGTTTGTGTTTTTTACTTTGTGAATTCTTTGTTCATCTTTTAACTTGAATGATTTGATTTGTTTTTGAAGATAAATATATATGTGTGATTTCTGGTGTTAATGTCCTACTTTTCTACTTCAGGGTTATAGGAACATTCCTACTATATTCTGACATTTTTGTGCTTTTACTTTTTATAGCTCTAAATTTTTAATCCATTTGGCACATACTTTGATATAAGGTCTGACCTAAAGATCTAACTTCATTTTTTCCCCCAAATGGTTGTTTTCCCACATTAAATAATCCATGCTTTCCCTCTGATTTGAAATGCCACCTTTATCTCATGTTCAAGTCCCACATATATTTCATTTTCTCTCCAGATTCTTTATTCTCTTTCACACACTTATCTGTCTTCTGTATCAGGGACCCACTCTTCTCTTTACTGCATTTCTGTTCTCTTTTAATATTAAGACCGATTTGCTTCATTTCTCTTTTGTTTCATATATTCTTCCATATTGTCATCTTTATAATTTTAAAATTTCTTTTACAGAAACACTATTTCTAACCAGTTACTCAGGTTTTCAGTCCTTCAACCAGTTGTTTTTCCTCTATAGTTAATATTGTTGTGGCAATTTGTGTGTAGAATTTTTCAATTATATTTTAGTTATGTATCGTTTTTATTGGTATATAGAAAAGCTATTTATTTTTGTCTATTTTTCTTATATCAAGCCACTGTACCCTGTCCTATTAGTTCAGTGCTGATTATTTTATTCTTTACAGGTAGTTCCACATGTTTTAATCTACTGGCAATAAGTGATAGACAGAGAAATAACCAAACTATAAAGTCTAACATGTAGTTGAATGAATGAAACAAAATCCCCTAGCTCAAACGCATCAGCCCAATGCATTCCACCGCTTAAGGATACGTATTTGTTAATAAACTTATTTTTAAATGTAAGTGCGGGGAAAATTAAACCATGCATCCCCTTGTTCAATAACTTAATTCCTGGTTAAGTGTTGATAACATTGAAATAATGGTTTCTGTTATGGTGAATTAGGGAAGAGAAATAAGAAATTTTGTGACAACAGCAAACTAAAGTAACAGCTAGCACTTGTTAACACTTACTGTGCTGGGTGCTGTGGTAAGCTTGTCGTATGTGTAAAATCATTCTATCTTCATAGTGACTCCTGTAAGAGTGTTACTGCCCTTGTTTCACAGTTAGGCAAACCCAGACGCAGGTATTTTTAAGTAACTTGCTCAAGGTACAAGTGGCAGAGCTTGGATTTGAACCCGTTTAGTTTGAGTTCAGAACCCCACTCTTAAACACTATGCTATACAGCCGAGGAAGTAGACACATTGTATTGCAACAATCAGGAGGGGATTTTGCTTTGCATTTTATTATTTCTAAAGTCAGAAATCCCAAATAATTTGTTCTAAATCAGAATTACCTCCCACAGTCAGTGGTGTCTTAGACTTGATGAAATAAAGGAGAAGGTCTTGAATCCTAGAGGCGGGAGAGGTGTAGCAAAAGACGAAAGGCAGGTGGCGGGAGGAGCCTGTGGAAGGGACGGTGTGCAGGTTCTGTTGTTTTGCTTGGCACCTTTGTGCCAGCCTTTTCGCCCTGAAACCCACTATAGGAGTGGTCAGTGTCTTCTTTAAAACTTACTTAAAAGAACTACTGATGCGTACCACAGCATAATCACAGATACTATGCTGAGCAAATGGGACCATACCCAGAAAACTAAGTACTGTAATAAAAAATTTATATGAAATTCTGGAAGGAAGTGAAAACAACGGTTGTCTCTGGGTGGGGAGCTGGGATGAGGAGAAGCGGCAGGAACACAGGGCACTTCCTGCGGTGAGAGAAGGTTCTCCACGGTGACAGAGCATGGGTTATGTGTATATCCACTTGTCAAAGTTGTACAGTTAAGATTTGCACATTTCCATGGATGTAAATTTTACCTGAAAAAACTGTAAAAAAAAATAATAATAATTGAGTGGAGTTCAGGAGAAGGTGGAAGAAGATTAGAATGTTGATAATTGTGGAAACTGGGTGCCGGGTTTATAAGAGTTTATTATATTATTTTGTTTACTTTATATGTCTTTGAAATTTTTTTTATAATAAAAATTCATAAATAAAAAATAGTAGGACTAGTTTGTAGGGCTGCATATCCCTGCTTCTCCCAGGTGAACTTGGCGCCAGCACCAAGGCTAACCCTTCCCTTCCGTCCAGTTCCCCCTGTCTCTGTGTTCTAATCCCTATGTGGAAGAAGGAAGTGAAGGAAGCTGATCTGGACGCAGCTGTCAAGGGATTTCATAGACTTAGATTGGTGAAGAGAGGGATCTGTGTGTGGGTGGAGAAGGGCATGAGCGACGGGGCCCAGTTAATGCAAATGGACAGTTACCGTTGACTGAAGCGCTGATGTGCCAGGATCCGGGTTCAGGCCTTTTGCATGCTTGTAGACTTACGCTTCGTCTGGCTGTGCCATCCCTGGGTGCCTGTGTGTACTTCCTGATCACGTGGTCCCACAGGTGTCCTCTCTCGAGAGCTGCCTATGCAGTTACCAAGCCCTCACGTTCTCCAGCCCCTCGCCTCCGCTGCCTCTGTGTCATGGAGAGCTCACTCAAGGGTGGACAGACTTACCCACACGTTGTTAGCCTGGAGCCTGAACCCTAGTGGCCTCACCCCTACCAAGAAGGACCCAGCTTTTATAGGGACCGGAGGCTAAAAAAAAAAGTTAAGTGGATTTGGGAGTGAAACTAGATGAAACAAAAGTGAAAAGCCAAACTTCTTATCCAGCTGGATTCTACAAACTTGACATAAATTTTTTTACTTGAAAATAGCTTATTTCTGGAGACATATGGGAATTTGGGTAGTTGCCAGTGGGAGAGTAAGGGAACAGTGTGACCAGGACTGTGACCAAACCTGCAGACCAAAGGTCCCTCTCTAGGGAGGGGACCCCTGCCCCTTGCACTTTGTTTACTTGGGCCCAAACAGCCAAATAGTTTTGTGAAAAATTTACTCTTCATTGGGAGAAAGGCCCTAAGTGAGACTGAGACCGCAGAATCCATGAGTGTAGAGATGAGGAGCCGTTGGGCAGGGGGGCTTTCTGAAGGGTATGAATCTGAACTGGGCCCTTGGAAAGGAACACCTTAGCTAGGAGTCAGCAGGAAGAGAGCCGAGAGGAAAGCGCAGTCGTATGAGGTGAATCACACTTCCTGGGACAGAGTGTCTGTGTTGGGATGTGGTAGGAGATGAGAGGGAAGAGCTTTGAGGGGGCAAGATGTTTTCCTGCCTGAGATTTTTAAGCCAGGAGAGGGTGGCAGGAAAGTAAACGTGATTAAAGTAATTGATTGATAAAAGCACTCTTCTGGGATCTCACTTCCAAGTTATTTGAACTAATTAACCCTTTGACTTATAATTCAAGCCCTTTTGCTACCAAACACTTAGAGCCTTACTTACATTTTTTCACTCCTTTCTAATTTAAACTTATAAATTAGCCTTAATCTACAGCTGATGAGTTAGTCTAGCAAACTGACATAAAAGTTCAGTAAAATTAAAAACATAGTAAGTGGAAATCTTGAACAAACACTGACTTAGAATAGACCAAATTCTCTTCAGTCGCTTTATGGCATGTTTCCTGACTCCTGTAGAGCCTCACAGCCATTGCAGTAGCCCAGTTCTGATCGTGAGTTTGAGGTAGAGGACGAGAACTGTGGTCTGACAGAGGATCCCCAACCACTTAACTGCTCCCTGCCCGGGAGACTTGCTGAGAGAGAGGCCAGGACATGATTGCCACAGGGCTCTGTGAGCAGCCAGAGAATTGTGCAGGGTTTGGAGGTCTGCACAGGTGATGCGGGATGTACAGAGGTTGTGTGGGCTGTTAGTGGAACAGGTGAGACAGAGACCTCACTGCAGAGCCCAGTGCACAACTCAGTGGGCAAAGCCTACAACAGGTCCTGTGGCACCAAGATGATAAGTGGATCAATATGGGTGATTTTCTACCACTTCCAGTGCCCGATGCTCAAAGAAGTGAGAACTTTGTTTCCATAGTATTTATTATATTTATTTGGCCGGGAACATTTGTTTTTTGGATCACAGCAACATACACAATCAGATGTAGTGAACATGGCGTCTGAAAATTGCAGTCTCATCGGAGTCAGCGGCACTGGTTTAAACACAGCTGTATTTGAAAGCATTGTGGATTCCCAGATGCTTTTCATGTGCAGCCGTGGTGGACCCAGAAGGAACCACGCCTGCCACTCTCTTGTTTTACCTGAGAACTGGGGAGTACTTTGTGCTGCGTACATCTCTGCCCTCTGTATTGGACTAATAGAGGGCTCACATGCCTCCTACTTACGGATCTATCTAAATGAGTGTTTTCCTTAAGGAAAAGCACGCATTTGGATAGTAAGCAAGTCTTAACGTCTGTAAAACACTGCTCTTTTGTCCTAGCAAAGCATGGTCCCTTGTCAGGTACAGTCAGATCCTCATAACAACGACAGAGGGCTCGGCATCCCCAGGTGGCCCAAAGGAAGCTGTGTTGTGTCCATGTCAGGCCGTGAGGGGAAACCTTGGTGGGAATTAGTGGATTAAAAACTGAGTCTTATATATTAAATCACTCTTGGATTGTGTTTAGTTTTTGTTTTCTTTATTAGATATTTTAAAGTTACCAAATAGTTGAGTTGTAACAAGTAAAACAACACAAACACAAACACAGAAAAAGGTCCTCTCGTCACACAGCACAAGGCACTGTTCACAGCGAGGTGTATACCCGTCTTCGTCCACATGTCCCTCATAAAGGCTTTGCAAAGCGCTGGGGATAATACTACACACATAATCCTGTAGTTTGCTTTTCCCTCCAGATCAGTAGATATAGATCTAATTATTCATCTGAATAAATGCATAACGTGTAACAGTGTGGGCACACCACAGTTTATTCAACCCTTCCCTGTCCATGGACATGCAGGTGGTTTCCCTTCTTTGCCGCCACAGACAATGCTGTGTTAAATATTATCGCTCAGGAAAGAAAAGCTTTGCTTATAAACAACGTGAATCCAAGTGATACAGAAAAATAGATAGTAAGAGAATATTGATCCATTTAAATATTTTTTCCAAAGTCAGAAAATACTTGTCATCAGTATTTAATGAATTTTTGTTGCATGGAAGAAATATTGCATTTTTTTGTCTCAGTGTTTTTAAATGTCACATAAAATCTACTTAAATGGTACTATTTTTGTAAGCTGAATGTGTCTTAAATTTGCATCATAATTCCATTATAAGAGAAAACTATAAATTATGGGGCAAATCTGGTATATTACATCTGTTTGAAATACTTTTTGTATAAATTTTGCCCAGTGACAAACTGACTTTCTGGTGACTGTTTGGGAAGATTTCTTAATAGCCCAGAAAAATTTACATAAATATTCATTAAGAATAGTGGAATTTAAATTCGTATTTTATGTTTAAATATTTATGTGATATCTTAAAACCCTTTTTTAAACCTTTAAAAAACAAGTTTCCCCCTGGTTATTGACATATTTAAATGTTAAATCGATAACACTGGAGCTCTGTGACAGTAGTTTAATGTGACAGTTGAGCTCTCCCATTGTAGAGTGTGTCGTCAGTACTTCTGTTGTGGAGTCTCTGGGCACGTGTACTGGAGACTGTTTCCATATGCTTTGTGAATTAGCTCAGGTGAGCGTTGCTGCGCTTTTGAGCACCATTGGGACAAATGGTATGAGATAGTGGGCTCTGGGATCTAGACGGGGTGCTGCTTACATGATTATGATCATTGTAACCCGCAACATTTTGTTTTTCAGTTTTACTACACTTTGCAGAAGGCTCATAGAAGTGGCTTCAAATAAAAGTATTTCTCCCAAATTGTTGAAAACCTGAATTAGGCTGATAATAACAGGTTAAAAGAGGTTCTCCCCCGTGATCTAACTGATTATGCATCTTGGTAGAATTTGTTCTAAAAATCTGCAGTCGAGCAAGGGTGAAGGAAAAAGGGCTTAACTTTGTGGTGAATTTGCTGTTTTGTAAATTCAGTTTGTTATAGAAATGTTCACCTAGTTTCATAACAGAAAAAGGGGGATATAGATACCTTATTTCATGAGTGGCTTATTTTGTTCATTAAAATAAACCCTGTTTTCACTTCAAATACATGCTAGATTCAGCTCCTAGCTCCATGGAGAAGTTTTTTTCAAATTAACCCAGTATCTCTAATTACAGAGGGGCTCATTTTTTTAAGGGGTCTAGAAGGTTGGGCACATAACCTGTGTCACCGCAGTAGTTGACACAGTACCTGATTCTCTAAGGAGGAGAAGGGGACCATGCCTGGTGCCCACAGAGGTGGAAACTTTTTTCCTTAATGTTTGCTATATTTATTTAGCCTATAATTGAATACACAGTCATTTTGCTGTGCTGCAGATTGCCTACGTGGGAGTCAGGATGCATATTTAATGCCTGATTTAAAAAGAAAAATAGACACAGTGACATGTGGGCAATTTTAGAAAAGTGTGTTCTGTGTAAATTCAAATAAAGGTTTGGGAGAAATTCGTTTTTCTCTTTCCTCGTGAAGATGTGCTCTCTCACAGCAGGAACTGTGTAGTTGTAGATCCATATTTATTAAGTGATGAGTAGTTGTTTTTTTCCTTTGCACTTTTAATGACAAATTCAAATGGCAGCAGAGAAAAGAATCCCTCTTTACTTTGGAGCACACCCGTTCCTTTCCTCCTTTATCCCTCTTTAATAAAAAGCCCCTAAAAGCCTTTGTCTAAAAGAGAAAAACATGTAGCTTAGTAACTAGAGGAAAGAAAGCCAGCAGAAATGTTCTCTGGATTTTTGCCCATGAAGCAAGGTGAAAACAGAAGCATTCACGTTTAGTGAAACGCGTGTTAATTGGGGGGGATTATATCCTGGTTTAAGGGAGCGTAATTTATCTTATCAAAGTAGAAAGGCACAAACTTCAGGGGACCAGCCACCAGCCTGTGCTCAGGTTCTTTGCAGGACTACCATGGGACCCCTACGAGGCTCTGAAAAAACCTTCTTCTAAAGTGCATACACTTCCTAAAAATAGAGTAAGCGTGGGTACTGTTTGCCTTATACTTTTGTCTGCGTGTTTTCTTGACTTTTGCCTTTTATAATTACGGATAAATGACATCCAGAACATTAAACGGGCCCGTTTAGGCTGAGTACGTCAGCGTACGGAGCACTGTTTCTGTTTAGCTTGAGTTCATGAGGAAGATTTGTTCAGTGCTCGACACTTCTGTTGCCAAAAAACTTCAGATTGCAGGTCAAATCCTGTAGAATCTTTTATATTTTCTAAGAACAAGGCTTGGACTTGATGTCACCGCTGCCAGATGGGCAGTGGTGCTTGTTGGGGTTGCTGTCCCGGCTGAGTTGAGATGTAGGCGAGAGGGAACAAAGCAAGTCTAGACTAATCACTGTGTTCACCCAGTGTTTCTCCTTTTCAGGTTTTTAAAGTTTTACCTTTTCTAAAGAAAGTAGGTAAAGTTTTTATTTTGGGATTCAGGGGATTTAGAAATGAAAACTTCCATGTGTCAGTTGAGTACCTGGTCACCAGTGTGGGTTTGATGCTCCACACGCACGCAACCTTTTAGTGTGGCTTCCATGCTGAGATGGTCCTGTGTCCTTGTCTCTGCTTCTAGCTGATAGTAAATGCCCCCACTTTAGGTTCTTCCAACCTAAGTCATCTCTAGTACCTTCTTGAAGGTCAGGCCATTTCCTCCTTTCTTTTCTGTCCTTTTGTCTTCCTCCAAGTAACTCTGAGTTTGCTTTTAATAAAGATGCACACAACTGCACATTCTTAACCGAATCTGGGCTTTTCATTCCAGATAAATGATTCCTCTAATCTTGCCACTTATCCTCTTAAATGGTCAGTCAGATTCTTATTTCTTTTAACCGTTTTTAGACCATCAACTGAAATAAAATATGTGATAAATGAGGTTTAATGTGTTGAGGGTAAGGGACATGAGTTACTTTGTCTCTGTTAATCTTTTTCATTGACATTTCAAGTACTTTCACTTGTTTTTTTAATCCACGCTGAAAGTAAAACTTGAAATTAATTTATTCTTATTGCCATTTTTTCTTCCTTTAAAACTTGTAAGAATTGAATAGGACTGTGCAGATGAATAGAAGGTCAGTTTATGGATGCCATGCTCCAGCAATAGTAGCTATTCCACACCATTAAGTTGGAAATTTCATAGTAATTTAAGAAACATACATCCTGGTACCTCGGTTTCAAGAACTAAACAAACATTCTGCAATGGAAGTTGATGGAGCCTGAATTAGATTAATTATTGTTGTTTTGTTGTGTGTATGTGTAAGGAAGATCAGTCCTGAGGTAACATCCGTTGCCAGTCCTCCTCTTTTTTGCTGAGGAAGACTGGCCCTGGGCTAACATCCGTGCTCATCTTCCTCTACCTTATATGGGACGCCGCCACAGCATGGCTTGACAAGCAGTGCATCAGTGCATGCCCGGGATCCGAACCTTCGAACCCCGGGCTGCCGAAGTGGAACTTGCGCACTTAACCACTGCACTAGCTGGCCAGCCCCCTAGATTAATTGTTTTATTTGAAGCAGCAGATTATATATTTCTTTCCCCTATATATTCTATAAGCAGGCTGATTTGAGAGAGAATACTAATGTTTGCCTTTATGCTTTTACTGTTATTCAGAATGATGTGAAAGGGATATAACTTCTAGAATATTTCTGTATGATCTGAAGAAATGCTAAAGAATAGACTTTTAAAGAAGAAATATAAGGCAATAAATATTTTAGCTGAAAAATCAATAACAAAATAGAGGTAACAGTTATTAGTAATTTAATTAAATCTATATCATGTGTAAAATTACCCTCAGCAACCAAAGTATAGATGCTTATACTTATTGAAATGTAACACTCATATACCATTTGAAAACAAGATGACACATAACTAGCAATAAAAAAATGAAATATTCCGAGATCTCCAATCTATTTCTGAATAAATGAGATGTGCTCCAGTCAGGGAAAGAAAACAACTTAGAGTTGTCTAAAGAATTATATGAAGATAATAAAGAGTTTATATATATTTTCTTTATTGATCATTCACAGAACTTCAGGCTTTACAGCTAGATTGACAGCTGAGTTATTTGCCCATCCCTGGTGACTGACAACAGGTAATGGAAAGGCTTTTACCATGATATAACAGCACAGAATATTTCCTAATTTACTACTGTAATTCTCATCAAAAGTACCCCAGCAAAAAACACTAGATTTATCACTTCAATTACTGGAATTTCACATTTGGTTTAAGGAGACATGTTTCTATAATGTGACAGGCTTTACAGATCTTGAACTTCTTCAGACATTACAGCTATCAGGGTAATTGGAGAGAGATATAAATGAAGGCAATTGTTATAGTTTTATAACTTTTAATGGTGTCTACTGGCAAGAAATAAAACAGACCATAAACTGATAGTCTTCACTGTGTGTATTTTGAAAAGTTTTTTTGTCAGCTTAAAAAATTTTTTTAACAATCTGGAAATGGACAGGAACTACCTTTTAACCATCATAATATTATAATTATAAATAGATTTTTTTCTTTATATTATGGTTATGAGTAATGCCAGAAATACCATGTAAGGACAAATATTAGAAGCTACATATTTATGAATGTAAAATGGTAAATGTTTATTTGCCTCACCATAGGGAGCTGGAGCTCCGCTCTGGGAGTCAAAATTTTATCTTTTCCTGGCTCACCCACTTGATACCTAGAATCTTGGTTTTCTCGTTTCCTTATTTGGGATGAATTTCTAACTTCTTAAAATTAGTTACTTAAATACATGGTAACAATTACATGTTATTTTGAGCTCACTTAAAGCACTATGTAGTTTCAACTTAGTTCAGTATTAACATCATCACAATTTTTGCTACAGCTTCTGTTATTAACGTTACTCCTGCTGTATGCTGAGCTTATGATAGGGTACCTTTCAGACGCAAGATATTACTGTATTGGCGCCATATTGAACTGAACTAGCCTAACTCTGACTCATATTTGGAATGATTTTTCTTACACGGAAGGTGAGGTTTAATGGCATGGTAAAATTAATAATGTTGTGCTATATTAATTTCCAACCTGTCCTACCAAAGATATGGAATTTAGGATAAGGATATTTGTAATAATTAAGGTTCAACCAAATCTGTTAGGATTGTAATTTTTATCCTACGAGTTTTCTCTTGGTCCACTTATAATAAAATTACATTTTTGTCTTCTGTTTCTGATTTTCCACCTTAGAATGACATCAACTTTATTTCATCCTAGCATCTTTTATCTAGTGCCACTACTGTTAATACGTCTATATTTTACGATAGCATGTTACAATAGATGAAGATAGAGAAGAAGCAGTAGCATTTGTAGCCACTGTTCTCACAATGGCCCTGCAGGCCAAGTAGCAGGATTTGATTTGAGCTCACCCGTTAGCTCACCAGGTCCCAGGCAAAGCAACTCTCTCTAACATTTTTACCACCTGGAGACTTAGGCGCTCAAGAGTAATCCTGATATAAAACTGAGTGGTAGTAGGAACCCATTCATTCATTTTTTTCTTTACACAGGTATTTATGGAGCATCTGCTATGTTTCAGGTACAAAAAAGAAAAGGTACAGTTCTGTCTGAGATCACAGTAAAATAATATGTGAATAATTCACCATTACTATCACTCATTAAGGCAAATAATAACAAACATTTGTAAAGGACTTTGCAGTTCACAGAGTGCTTTTCAGTTATAGTTCTCACTTAAGTGAATATAATCACTTCACCCAGCTGTTCTGTACCTACTAGACGGCTACTTGGTGACCTTTCAGGAGGTCAATTGCTCACCTTTCAAGGGTTAATAAGTCATGGACTATGTGTCAGCTTAAGGAAAGTTTGAAAGACTTTTTCCAATTTCCACATGACCCTGCTTTGTAGGAGGATTGGAGATCCACTTATTTTAGGGAGAGAAAGGAAAGATGATAGGGCTGAAGTTTTCCATATTTTGTGTATGGAGTAACCAAGATGCCAGTACTATTCAACAACTATACCCACTTTATGGTATTCCTCAAGGAGAGTAAATGGAATTGACGAAACCTGGTTGGTGCATACTACTTGATTTTAGATGAACTGAATAGCTCCTCATCCAGGCTGTCAGCAAACGCTCATGGCTAATCTTCAACATGTATCTGAAAGCTGGTCACTTTCCTCTCCTTCCGCCATTCACTCTGGTCCAAGCGACCATCAGCTCTCATCAGTAGCCTCCTAATCGCTCTCGCTGCTTCTGCCCTTGCTCTGCCCTCATCAGTTTTCAGTACAGCAGCCAGAATAATCCTTCTGAAACAGCACTGTGCAGGAGAATTTTCTGTGATGAAGGAAATGTTCTGTTTCTGCACTGTCCGATAGTAGCCACTCACCACACTCACCACTCACTATTGACCACATGAAATGTGGCTGGTGCAACCAAGGACCTGAATTTTCAATTTCATTTTAATTAATTTAAATTAAAATAACCACAAGTGGCTAGTGGCTATCATGTTGGACAGTGCGGTTCTGATTCATAAGTAAATTTGTGTGACTTTTCTGCTCAAAACCCTCTATGACTTACCTTTTCACTCACAATAAAAGCTATATTTTTCACAATAAGTAATGTGGCTCCCAAGCTTCATCTCCTGTTGTTTTCCTCTTGACTACTCTGCTCCAGTTACACTGGCCTCCTTGCTATTCCTTAGACATATGAGGCGTGCTCCAACCTCAGGGCCTTTGCACTTACTGTTCCTCCTTTATATAGCCATGTGGTCTGCCCCCTCCCATTTCCAATCTTTGCTAAATGTCAGCTTTTCATCGAGGCCTTTTCTGACTGCGCTATTTAAAACTTCAGCCCTCCCCTCCCTGTGCATCCCCAACATGTTCCAGATGAAGCCATTCCTCAAGGAGATTAATCAGAGATTGGGCATAATACTTCATTGAATCTGTGTCCAGGCTGTCAGCAAATGCTCTTGGCTAATCTTCAAAATATATCTGAAATCATCTGAAACACTTTTTGTTTTACTCATTCATTTAATTTGTATTATTTTCCTCCTCTTCTAGAGTAGACGCTCCATTAAGGACAGAGTTGTTCACGGCTGCATCCCCAGATCTCAGAAAAGGATCTGGCACATCATATGTGTTTACAAAGTTTTGAGGATTAGATGAACGGATGGAGATATAATGTTATGAATAATCTAGCAAAAGGTCCACTAAGCAAAGTGTAAAAAAAATAGCATTAACTTCATGATCAAGTGCCCATGGAAAATTATGGAACTTATAATTAGCTTTAAAAGAAATTACAGTAAATTTAAGAAACTAGGGATTACCAAGTCTTATTCTCTGATTGCAATATGATAAACAATAAAAATTTAAACAGGGAAAACCCAATCACCTGTAAATACAGTCATCTGCCACATAACGACATTTCAGTCAATGAGGGACCTCATATACGACAGTGGTCCCATAAGATTAGTACCATACCGCCTAGGTGTGTAGTAGGCTGTACCATCTAGGTTTGTGTGAGTACACTCTACGATGTTCACACAATGATGAAATCATCTAACGAAGCATCTCTCAGAACATATCCCTGTCGTCGTGATGCATGACTGTATTAAAATACTTTCCTAAATAATAGGGGAAAAAACAAGTAAATTAAGAATATAGTTGCAGACTATTTAAAAAGTAATAAAAAATAAAATATTATATTAGAACCTATAGAAGTTGACTGAAGTTGACCTCAGAAATAAATGCACAGTCTCAAATGCTTTTATAAATTAAAAAGAAAGGTGTAAAAGTAAAATGAATCATTTAGAACAATCCAAAAATGTCATAACAAAAAAAAGCAGTAATAAAATAATTGAGTAAAAGCAGTAATAAGTGACCTAGAAAACAGAAAAACAAAAATTAATAAATCCAAGATAATTTGGGTAGACATTAGGCAAACCTGACAAATCAAGAAAAAATTTGAAATGAAAAATTTATTATAACAACTGATAAAAAGACCATGCTTTAAAGAAAATAAGCTATATAATAATGTAAGGCTGACAAATTTTGAAAATGTCAACATGTGGTGCAAGAATAAATTAATATCTTTTTCTTTTTTTAATCTGCTAGAAAGTTTTAAGACATGGGAATTGTAGGTTTTGCAAGTTTGAAAACTGTGAGCAAATTTTTTGAGCCCACAGTTTTGTATAATAACTCATGTATAATAATTCTTAAGCAGTCTCCATCCCTTTCTCAGTTACCAATCTTGTAAACCTCACTTGGAATATAGACCTGAAGGTCCTCAATAAACATTGTGAATAGAATAATCTGTTCACACACATTTAAAAGTCTATAGAGTATTAGGAAATCCCTTAATTACATCAGCAGATTAAACTAGAAAATCAAATGATTATCTCAAAGGATGCCAAAAAGAAGCATTTGATGTAAAACCATTTTCTAATGAATAAAAACTGAACAAAATGAATAGGTTATGTTTGTATATTTTCCTTGTCCCACAAAAAAATTTGAGGTGGTTTACATATATAAATACTACAGAATGCCTAAAATAAAATGCAATAATATAAAATAAGTTAAAATTTTTATGAAGATAAGAAACTCAGCCAGGGATGAGAAAATGACTTTCTTTACTTAGTGTAAAGACATCACTCAAAACCATGTAATGTGAAACATTCCCCTTGAAATCAAGAGCAAAACAAGATTGCATGAGACCCACCATTATTGATTTAAATACCTCTGGCAGTTCTGGCTAATAAAAAATAAAATTAAAACCGAAGTAAGTAGGTATAGCTATTAGAAAGAGGAAAGTTGTTATCATTTTGCTCGTGAATTGTTCTATGCCTAGAAAGTTCTGTGAGAATTTTAGAACTGTGAAATTAATAGTAAAATGGCTGAATACAAGATTAATATACGAAAATGAAGAACCTTCCTATACTGCAGCTATAACCAATTTGAAAAATACTAGAGGAATAATCCCAATCACAGTTCTAACAACAGCAAAATAATAGAGAACATTGTCCATGCCCATTTAATAACGTTAGTTCCCATATTTGAAAAACAAACTTTTATTGATAAGTGTAGAAGATGAATTGAAATGTTCAGTGTTGCACAATGGGAAGACAACAGTTCTTCCTAACGTAATTTATAGTTGTAATGCTAATAAACAGAGCACTTGAGCAGTGGTGTTTCGGAATTAAAGTTATAAGATATGCAAACAAAGTGACAGTAATGTAAACAGTGTGCCGTGGATAGAGGAGAGCCATCGGTGTGATTGTCCTTTCTGAACACCTCCTGTGTCCTAGACGCTGAGCTCAGAGGCTTGACGTGTTTCACATCATTTAATCCTCACACCAGCCATAAGAAGTAGATACTATCCCCTTTTAAGATGGGAAAATTGGACCTTGTCTAGGATCTAGTAAATGACAAAAACAAGATTCAAAGCTATATATGTCTGATTTCAAAGCTCTAAAAAAGTGTAAGAAAGCAAGAGCTCAAATAGATTAGTCAAAAGCAGAGTCCGTTATATGTAGTCAGTAAATATGTATGTATTTGTGTGTGTGTATATATATATATACACACATGCTGAAAGAGGATTTGTAAATCAATATAGAAGGGATATATTATTTAATATTTAATAAATTGTGTGAGACTTAACAGGATGGCAGATAATTTCGAGTTTTATTGGACACAGTTCACAAAGATGTTGATGCACTAAAGAGCTAAATATAAAAATAAAATCATAAAAGTTCATACATAAATAGAATTGAACAGATATCAAAATCCTGATAAGAAAACTTTCCCAGAATTTTAACAAATGAAAGAAGTAACAAAGGAACAGATTGATAGATTTAGCTATATGATAAGCTAAATTTTGTATGTCCAAAGTTCCCCAAATAAAAAGGCAACTGGAAGACTGAGAAAATATCTTTTCATCAAATAACACTTTAAAGTTTTATTTATTTTTATGTAAAGAGCTCATACAAATCAATAGGAAAACACTGCAGAGTCAATAGATAAGTAGATAAAAAAGATGACAGATCAATCATAAAGTAGAAAATGGAGCTTAGAAACAAACATCTGGAAAGGTGTTCACTATCACTAGTAATTAAACAAATGCAAACTTCTTTTTTAAAAGAAAACAGCAATTATATACCTTTTATCTATCAAATTAGGAAAAGAAAAACACAAACAGCTTGGTGTACTGTGCATCTACTGCAAGTAATAGTTGTAATTGGTTCCAATTTTTTGAAAAATAACTTTACAATATGAAACAAGTGCCTTAAAATTTTTCTTGTCCTTTGATGTAAGGAAGTGGGGGAGGTAGAGAGAGAAATATCTCAACAGTGCTGTTTATCAAAAGTAGCCTAGGGGCTGGCCCGGTGGCACAAGTGTTTAAGTGCGCGGCTCCACTGTGGCGGTCCGGGGTTCGCCGGTTGGGATCCCGGGCATGCACCGACGCACTGCTTGGCAAGCCATGCTGTGGCGGCGTCCCATATAAAGTGGAGGAAGATGGGCATCGATGTTAGCCCAGGGCCAATCTTCCTCAGCAAAAAGAGGAGGATTGGCAGATGTTAGCACAGGGCTGATCTCCTCACAAAAAAAAAAAAACAGTAGCCTAAGTGTCCTGGGTTGGGGAAAGGATGCATAAAGCTCACGCAGTCACTCTGGATGTCCTTCAGCTGTAGTCAACTGTCACATAGTGGTTTGGAGCACTGCTTGGGAGTCGGACAGACCAGGGCTTAAATTCTGCACATATCGGTTAGTAGCTACGTGGCCTAGGGCAACAGCTTAACCTCTCTAAACTTGAATTTACTCATCTTTCAGATGGGATAATACTAGAATGTACCACCTAAGAGTCTATGAATAAAATAACACATGTGAAAGTTACCACTTAGCATATCATATAAGCATTGAATTATTATTAGTTTGCTGTCATTAATTATTATGATTAACAGATATTAATTATGATCAACTGATATTAATTATATTCTTAATTATGATGAATAACATTCTATAATTAATAATGTATCATCTATAATTATAATTAATAATTAATAGTAGAAAATTTTAATAACCCCTTTTCTAAGTAATTGAGGGAGTAAAGCAGCCAAATAAATCAGCTGAGTTCTTGGGGTCCATCTCCTCAGAGCAGCCTCCGACTTGAACTGCTGGCAGCTGACCACTTGCTCCCCGCCTCACCTCCTTCCTCCCAGAGCAACCAGAAGTCAGCTTTCTCCAGTTAATATCACTTCTGGTTTGAGAGCTTTCTGCGATGGGGGAGACTGCAAGGTGCTCAGGGCTCAGGAATCCTAGTTGTGAAGTATTGTCAGCTCCCCTGGCTATCTGAGCACCTGTTTGAATACAGGTATTGGAATAGAGTAATTTATCGAATCAGTCTCCACGTTAAATAGAACCTACTTTCAAATGGGAAACTCTTTACTGGGTTACCTCATTTAGCTCATTTTATGTGCTAAAGTTGCATCTGGAATAGTTCAAAATTAGTTATAATTGTAATACACTAATTTTTTGTTGGTTGGTTTTGGTCAATCTGCAGCATACATTGAGCACCTTCTGTTTGGAAAGCTCTATGCTACATTATTGAGGCAGTTTTGTCTCAGAGGTCTGGGTTTGAGGAAGAAAAAGAAAAGAAAAAAAGGCAGGGGGTCGAGGGGAGTAAGACTCTCAAACCTTCCCTCAGAATTCATTATCTAACCTGGAAGCTACAGACTATTATGCACATGCATCTCTTCTAGAACAGAAGGTGTGAATTCATGATTAAGTTTGAAAATAAGGTTTTGTTTGTGGGCTTTAGTGAGAATGTTACCTTAAAGAGGTTGAGCCATTTGAAGAGTTTTCATGTTTATGTTTTCAAGAACTCATATTTGGTGTCTGAAATAGAACCTAAAACTGACTTGCTGGCTTCAGGTGTGCATTTGAAGCTCTGCTCTCTTGTCGACAGGGCAGAGCACTTGAGCAGTGGTGTTTTGGAAGAATTCAATTAGGGCTGATTCACTTACTCGCAGATAAAATTCCTTTAAATCTGTCTTTTGATTAATTCATTTTATATTCATATCCTTTAGTCACACCACGTAGAAAATTTACCTAAAGGATACAGAAAGAAATGTACTTAGTTTTTCTATGTTGAGTCACGGTTGTGAAATAGTGTAGTGTAGAATTCCAAGATGGTGTCTGCGGAGGGGCCAACACTTTCTGTGACCTGTTAACCATGTTCATTTTCAAATATGCCATCTTACTCTCATTTTACTTTTTATTAAATCTCAGACTAATAATTCCGAAGATTTAGTTTAAAGGGTGATAAATTAAAAACTGTGTGATGGTGTGTATTTTTAAAGAAATTATCTCAAATAGTTTCATCTCATAGGCGTGTACTGTGGCAGATGTTTGCAAATCTTGGTTTAAAACTGATTGAAATATTTTAAGAAAATTGAAATAATGTCAGTGGTAATATTTATTTTACCAAGTGCAGATGTAAGACATCAAGTTCTCAGACTGATGGCAGAATTAACAAAAAACACCATCTGGTTCAATAATGATCTGAAAATACCCATATTCTTGGATTTGTTTAATACTACTTAGTTCCCCAGCTTTATTTTATCTGGGTTTGCACACCAACCAGACTAGGTTGTACAAAACAGAGACTATTTCCATCTGATCATTTTAAAAAATGTGTGTTTGCATGAATAATGAATCTTTGAATTGTTACTAAACAAGCAAATTATTTGCGTTATGTGTCACATTGGTTATCAAGTTTGCACATGTGACAGCTTCAACAGCCGTCACGTAAAATGCATAGAGCTTATAACCATATGTTTTTGCTTGACAAAAAGCTAAAACTCAAGATCAATTTTCAATATGGAATGCACAAATTAACACTTTAAAATGCACCACAATATGTACAGCTTGGCAAAATTTGCAGAAATAGCACGTTTCTAGATATTAACTGATATCTTTGGATTCGACCTTAAGGTATTCAATCATTTTGATTAAAAGACTGATTTCTCATAAAACCACAGTCTGTTGGAGGCGCAAAGCCAATGACATTTGAGCATTCATATATTTTCATAAACTTTGAACAATGTCAGTGAGACACCTCTTCAATCTTGGCCAGACAACAGCAGGGTATTCAATCTTTCTTTAGCTTAAGACAGAAAATTTGAATATCAGCGTAGGGTTATAAATGTGGCAGTTCACATGGCGTGCTCCATGTAGATTTTTCAGGAGCAGACCTGTGCTATGTATAGAACATTTCACTTTGCACTCTTGACCGCTGTTGTCCCTCCCCTTCCCCCCTTTTCCTCACTACCCCTCCCCCAAAGGCATTCAGGAAGGGGTTTTGTTTTTGTTTTATAAAACAGTCCCTTTGGAGATTTTCTTTGGGGGTGTATGTGTTGGTGGGGGGAGCTTTCAAAAATGGCCTCTCCTACAGGGTGGGCCCGGTGGCACAGCGGTTAAGTGCGCGAGCTCTGCTTTGGTGGCCCGGGGTTCGCAGGTTTGGATCCCAGCGCACACCAATGCACCGCTTGTCAAGCCATGCTGTGGCGACGTCCCATATAAAGTGGAGGAAAATGGGCACAGATGTTAACCCAGGGCCAATCTTCCTCAGCAAAAAGAGGAGGATTGGCATTGGATGTTAGCTCAGGGCTGATCTTCCTCACCAAAAAAAAAAAAAAAAAAAAGGCTTCTCTTAGTATCAAAACTGCTTGTGATAATTACTCGAAATGCTGTGATGATAGAGATGCCCTGATATTTCTTCAGCGATTTTTCCATCTTTTGAGTATAGTAATTAGTCATTATGCTGCCAAGTATACCTGTTCCCCTTTGGCCTCCTAAATGAGGTCTTAGCGAAAATTAGATATTCTTCAAATACTTCCTTTTTTAATTGTGTTGTTCAGTGAAGAGTGATTATCCTATATGGTAGGTGAGATGTGTAAGGTTTCAGTTTGTTGTAAATAACACAGTGTTAAGTGTATTAACATCCACTACAAATAGCATCTCTCGCTCTTTAGAATGTTGTCTCCCAAGCAGCCTGGGCAAAACCCAGATGGGCCACAAGGGGAACACAAGCACGTCTGTCCTGCCCAGACAGAAAACGCGGCAACATTCTGTTAAGGAGAGAGACAGTGAAGGCACATTTTAATATGTTGTAAAACGGCAGGTGTCTAAAATTTTTCACCTAAAATCTCTTTAATCTTGCTCATCTTCACATTTAGCATATCTCTTAATATTAGAATGAAAAGAATTATTAGTACCCTTAGACAAAGGATATCAGAATATTGAAGAGTCAGTTTCAATTGCTATAATCCCCCAGAATTGCTGCTTTATAATTAAATCTCCCGAGTCTTTGCTGATAGTCTAAGTTTTGGTATTTCTGATTATTATCTACACATCCCACACCCCCCACCCTTAATGAAGATCAAATGCAAATCTAACATTGATAAAAGTAGAATCCATTATTAATGCCATATCAGGAGAGATGGTTATTAATTGTGTCCATAATTTCAATAAAATTTGCTACATGAAACAAAGGAGTAAATTGTGTACTTGAGTAAGTTTTCAACTCTTCTAGACTGGGACAACTTGGTGCAGTAACTCATTGATCTAGGATAATTCAGGGACAAGCAACTCTTGCAAACCGGTTGGAAATGTAGTTCAAGAGGTAGTGATGTTGACTCAGCTGCTGTATTTTCCAGGTAACGGCAGCCTTCACTAAGCACATTTGATTGGCCATAGGCACACCTTCAGTAAGTATGTTGAGCATAGATCATATTTGAAGATTTCTCTTGCCTAAGTAGACGACTGCTTCTGCAGGGACTTCTCCCTGGCAGCCTTGATTAAGTAGGGCTACATGGCTTTATCCATCCATTCACAAATGTTTATGGAGCATCTACTGGGTGTCAGGCCCTGTGCTGTGTGCAGGGCTACATCAGGTGACACCACTGTCCCTGCCCTCTTGGAGCTTGCATTCTAGACATAAATAAGTATAAAATAACTGCAAGCTATTATAATGCTATGAGTGAAAAAAAATAGCGGGGGCCCTGCAATGGAGAGTAACCGACACTTGAACAGGAATTGGGGGTTGCATTGTACCTTCACTGGGGAAGACATCTCTGAGGAAGAGAAGGAACAAGCTATTCAAGGAGATGAGGGCTTGAAAGCATTCCAGGCCTTCTGAGGGAGAGAGCCCTGGGGCGCTTGCCATTTGAGACACTGAGAAACCAGACCAACGTGGCCAGGTGTGACAAAGGATGAGGCTTGTGACTCCTGAGGTGGCCAGATGCCCCAGGGAGGAGCTGTGGATTTTCATCAGGGGAATTCCTGGATCAAATTTCAGTTTAAGAATTCATCTTTTCTCCTTTGGGGAGGGTAGATGGAGGGACCAAGGGTAGAATTAGAATAGTTAGGAGAAAGTCTGGACTAAGGTTGTAACCATAGAGATAGAAAAGAGATCCCTTTGAAGATAGAGTTGGTGGAACTTGCTAGATTGCATATGGAAGGTGGGATGGGACCATGACTTAAGGATTTCCAGGTTGAGTGATACCATTTGATTTCTCTGATTTGGAGCAGACAGCAGATTTAGGAGGGGATCACCTCAGGACAGGGTGTGAGGAGATAAGAAGATGGTCCAGGGTGGAACTCTTAGGAATCAAGAAGTTCAAAGTCAGCAGAGTCAGTAAGCCAGCACAGGAGGCCAAGGAGTAGTCAGTGAACAGAGGAAATGAGAGGACCGTTGTAAAAGAAGTCAAGAAAACAGTGGAAGAAAGAAATGGTCAGCTGTATCTACTGCTTATGAGATTTGGAGGACAAATGTCCTTTGTGTGGCTTGTCTTTGAACACCATCCACCCCTCCGTCCTGTGGAAACTATAACTGGACACGTACTGCTAACAATTGTAGAGGCCAGAAGTCCGAGATCTATGCAGGGTTGGTTTCTTCTCAGGACTCTCTCCTTGGCTTTATACCCATCTTCTCCCTGTGTCCTCACATGTCTTCCCTCTGTGTGTCTGTGTCCTAATCATCTCTTCCAGTCAGATTGTATTAGGGCCCACCCACATGACCTCGTTTAAAGGCTCTACATCCAAATGCAGTCACATTCTGAGGTATCAGGGGTTAGGATTTCAGCATAGGAATTTGGGGAGAGATGAATTCAGCCCAGAACAGGCCCAAAATATGCATTTTAAACAAATGTCCCTAAATGACTCTGATGCCGTTGGCCTCAAACCACACTTGAAGAAACACTAGATTACAGTGTGCAGGACTCTCCGTTGAGTACTGAGATAGAGGGGCAGACCTTAGTGCCTGTCCTTAAGGAGCTGATGTTCTTACAGGAGAAAGATGAAAACTGAAGGGATCATTATCCTACTTGCCTTTGAGAATTTATTCTTATGTGTCAGATGTTCAAATTGTCAAGTCATATCTTTACATTTTGTATCTGTCTCCCAACGTAGACAAAACGGAGGGTGCTGCCTCCATGAGCATAAGTAACGTATGTGCTGTGGACAGCCGTCTCTCGGGGTAGACTTTACTTATAGGTCAGACAGTTTGTTTTGCTAGAACAACTGAAAATCTGTATCGGGGTATTTTGCCCACAAAAAAACTAATCAGTGAGTTTGTTTCCTGCTGCTGCATTTTCCAGCGTATTTATTGCAGTTTGTAATAAAATTAGCACAGCTAGCATCTCAAATACCAGAATAAAGACTGGCCCTTTTTATCTAAATACACATAATGTAGGCATCCTTTCAGTTTGATTCATAAAATCCATTGCTAGAACTTGATTCTTGCCATGTTCTCTTGCTTTGCTCCTAGGTACACACGTGTGCATACACATACGTGAATAAGGTAAAAGTTTAGAAGATGTTCTCATTAAACTGTTGCCCTTCAAAGCTAAAAGTTCTGAAACAGTGTATTATACCTCAAGCACTATTTATTATTAGTGTTTTATACAGTCCGGTTAACTTTTTAAATTAACTCAAAAACAGTGGCACATCCAGTTTGGTTGTGGAGGCAAAAGTTGTCAGTACCCATGTTGTTGTGATCACAGATCTGTTCTCTCTCTGAGGGGGAGGTGCTGGTAGCTGGTGACCATTTGTCAGGGCAGAGGGGGTGTCCCTTCTCACTGCTCAGATTTTATGCTGCACTGAGGGTGGGATGTGGGAACATGCTTGCCACCTTAATTCAGGGTAGTGTGTTTGCATGTGTGTGCGTGTATGTTGTGAACGTGTGTGTGAGCGGTTGTGTGGGCATCCACGTGTTGTGAATGAGTAAGCATGAGTGTTAGTGTATGTGTGCATGTCCATCCTTCATTTCTTCAGCATCTCCATATTCTGTGCCTGTGTTTCCCTGTTTCAGCATATGGTTTATTGCCTCTTTCTGTGATTTGTTGTGTTTTTGTGGGAACTGTTGTCAACATGCATGAATACAGTGAACAAATATTTCAAAGTGTCATAGAGCTGCGATTGTAGTAACAAGAAATAGCTTCAAACTCAAAGTACTCAACAAAATGTAAAAGTTAAGGGTGAATTCTTGCCACAAAGCCTGCTTAAGAAACAAGAAGAACATATGTGTGAGGTCCAAGTCATGAGGATAACATTAAAAAATACATATAGGAATCATAATTTAAGTGTAAACAAATGGCAACAGTGAAGTATTGAAAGTATTTCTAAAAATAGTTATATTAGGTTGAGTAACATAAAACAAGTATTTCTGGAACAAAAGTTAATTTTGAAAGTCACGTGATCTTTTAGGAGCTAGACTATTAAAAGAAAAATGGTCTGAATGTGATTATACCAAGTTCATTAATATACCTGAATTGTGAATTTTCAAGTTATAAATTTAAAAATTTTACCCATGAACTTCATTAGGTTTAATAGCTGCCAGGAACAACAATCAAAGCTATACATTAGATTTCACTTCTGTCAGTGGAAAAGTATTATACTTTATTACTATACACTTTTATCTAAAGGATTGAGATTATATCTCTACAAATCTCATTGTGAATTAAATTAAGGCTTTCACAGATTCTGTCTGAAATATAATTGGGAATTATCTCCGTAATTTGGGTTGCTTTCAAACTGTGAATTATTGGAAATATGAATTGTTAGCCTGGCATTTAGAATATATGCCACATTTCTCTAATTTCTGTAGCCTGATGAGATATTGCAAGAAAATGCTTTAGAAATTTAGTTAACTCGGCACACTTTATTTTGTGTTGACTTTTGGTGGGGGCCATACTAGATGCCATGTAAATGGTCAAGTGAGTAAGCCAGGCCTCACCTGGGAGTGGCCACCGGGAAAGAGGGCCTGAGTGCAGTGACTTTCTGACTGCACCCTTTTCCTTGTGAGAGAACCCGGGGGCCCTCTAAGGAGACCGTGTAGGGGGACGGCAGAACCGCCCGGTGAGCCCCAGGCCCAGCTCTACTGCTCCAGGGGAGACTTCCCCACCCAGCTTCCTCCTCTCCTCTGTCCTGTGTCGTGTCCCTGAGCACAAGGGCTTATCAGCGCAGCACAACTGCAGGAAAAGCAGGGCTCTCTCTCCCACTCCCACTAAGCCACAGCCCCTTGTCTTCTCTTTAGCGATTTGCCATCATTAATAAACACTCGTTAATTCAAGGTCAGTTTAACCTTCTAGCATCATGGGTGTGCTGACCCGAAAGCTGACATTCCCTCGTACAAATAGCAGTTCACTCACCTGCAGGGCCCCGCGTGCGTGGTATAACAACACAGACTGTGGGCTCACATATCACCTGTTAAGGCCAGGTTGAGCAGATTAATAAAGTTCGACTTTCTACGCTATTAAATAGTGTAATGGTCATCGTTTAAAAAAATAACTTGGAGTAATATGAAAACCATCATTATATTTAATAATGCAGCAAGGTAAGAAAATTAGTGGATTCCAATAATATTTATTTTCTTTAACTAATTTTTACATAAACTAATCTTACAGTGGCTCTGCACATTTTCTCTTCCTTACCTATTTCCAATAAAAGGTAAAATAGATCAAAAAAATTTTTAAAAGGACATTGATAGTCTTCAGTGTGTGGAGAAAATTGATCAAAATATTAATTAGACTTTTGTTTTGCTGGTTTGCATTAGACAGATGGAGTTCTGATCTTTAACAGCACCATGACTCATGAAACTGCTTGTGTACTAAAATGCCATTATTAACACAACAGTAGTTTTCAGCAGTTGGTAATTATTGGCATAATTAAACATTTATCAAGAAACGAGTGTTTATCATTCATTAAACTTTCATTAAAAATCCATCTTAGCACAGGCTAGATTAGCCAGTGATTTTCAAGTGATAACTTAACTTCTGGCAGGAAATAGAACATTTTCTTAACTAAAGTTGTACACAAGGTAACGTTCCAGGAATTGTGGACAATTATAGGATTTCGGATTCATTTTGTATTAGGTGTTTTTTAAGACTTGGACCCAGAGTAAGAAAGGACTTGGCGGTGTTCTTTAGGGTTTACAGCATTTGGCACTTTTTAGCAGCCTATCTAGCAAAACCTGTTACCCTTGGCAAAGAAAAATTACTGGTAAGCAAACTCTGTAATGATATTTACGTAAATTCCCCAAAACATGGAATGTTTACATATTTTAGGACATGAAAGTTTCTGCTATAAATGGAAGCCGAAATAGAAGTCGATACCAATGGAATCACGCTAATGTCTGGGCTTGAACATCCATGCCACGCCAACAGATCATCTTCCAGTTCACAGGCCACTTTCCGAGATTCCAAAAGTCTGTCTTGTCAAACAAAGGGTTTGTCACATGGGATGTGTCACTTTATGTGCAAAATGTGATCCAAGGGTTTTCAGATTTATTGTCTTATTTAGATAACGTGCTCATTTCCCAGAATTGGCAGTAGGGAACTCAAAAGTACAGAATTTGATGTGTAGAGACTAGCATCTGGTGGCTGCTTTCAACTCCTTTATTCTAATTTTACTTGTTTTTCCTTATTAACCACATGCTGTTATCACCTCTCCAGTCTAGTTCTTCACAGAACCACTTAATGTTACCATGCTTTGTTTTGTTCAAAAGTTGAAATCTTATCACATAGTAACTTGATAGCCTTCCAACCTTCTCTGCTCTTCTCTCGACATTAAGATAGGTGTAGGTGTCCCCGCCTATGGTTTACGCAATCACAGCGTTGCCCCAAACACTATTTGGAAAGCTTCATATACATTTACAGGCTGAGTGTCATTGTTGAGACTACACACAGGAAAAAATAGCATTAGATAACTAAGACTGCTCAGAAAGCTCCTTCACATATATGCTAGTGCTTCAAATCTTATTCGATATTCAGCAACTTTGTTTTTGTTTTCTCTTGGGCAAAAAATTTACTGTATCAGTGCTTTTATGTCACAAGAATGAATTGAATTTGTACCCTTTAGTGCAAACAACAATAGACAGAGTGGTAACCTAGTGGAAAACAAATAGACACCCCGTCCCTTTTGGGGATTCAGAGAGGTTCAGAAAGATAGAGCTGACGGTAGAGAGGTGGCAGATAAAAAGAGGCCAAAGCAGGAAAGAATCCGGCGGTCATTTATTACCATGCCATCTTCACAGTGTTTGCTGAACCAAGGTGGAGAGTAATGATTCAGACAAATGACGTTAATCATAATAGCTGGCCTTTGGCAAAAATGGAGTACCTAGCATTGCAGCAGGAGACCTAATCAGATTCTCCAAAACTTGCTTCAGAAGGAGAGAATTTTCTGTCTTTAGTTTTTCTGTCAATGGCTTCCCGTGGGATATATCATCTTTAAAAGAAACAGAGTGATAAGAAATTGTTCCCTCTTCCCTTCTCCTTTCTCTGACCCCCTTAGAGATAATCACATTAAACTTAATGATTAATATTTATAGTGAAACTGTATTATTTTTATAGCTTCTTCATATTTATCTAATGTGATAAGATGGCAAGAGCTGTAACGACTAGTCAAGTCATATTTTCCATAATCCTGATAATCAGAATTTAGCTTTACTTACTTGGAAATGATTGTAAATGGCATTGTGCATCATGAAACTAAGCAGTGTTACACACACAGGCCCATGTTCCGTGATTTCTGTCTGAAAGCATATGTAGGTCTGTTTAGAAGTTGAGTGATCACTAAGCATATTCTAAGTGCATTTGGTAAGTATCTACTCAAAGAGTGTACTTAATGTCCTTCTTGATCTTTAATGTATGTTAAAAGCTAGTGAAATAATTTCATTTGTCTGTTCTATGTTGGATTTTTTAAAATTAGCCTCATCAGTAAAACATATTAGTTATGTTTTATAGATACAATTTCATTAACAACAAAGACCAAAATTCATTTAGTCCTAAATACTTTCAGATTTATTAATTAGGTACATTTTGTCATCACTTTGTCACACATACATGGGAGCCTAGACACTTGGAGCGTAATGCTATTGTGTAGAAGGGAGAACAGTTTAGAGACTCAGTTATATATCATCTCTAGGGAAAAATTATGTTGACACGTGGGAAGTTAATGTACACACTTTAGATTCTTTGCTTGATTTGCTGTTTTCTTTTTCATAACTCTAGGTAAACACTTTGTGCTGCCATTTAATGTACAGGTTAAGTGTAGTTGCAGGCTATTATACATCATTAAAGTAAGTAATATTCAGGCATGGAAGAAAGATGGAAGCTTTTCACTTGTAGCCGCTTGGACATTTCATTTGTCATCCAGTACAGCACTGCAAAAATTAGTTGTGGCAGCCTTCGTGTAATTTATAGCATTGTGCCATGAAATTAAGCAATGAGTCACACCATTTTGGCTGATTAGTGTTAATGTGTTTTGCATCCCTCCATCCCAATGACAAATTTGGTAAAAAAGACAGTGCTGTTCATTCAGAACTTTGTTTCTGATACACCGTTGTTGTTGCCCAGTTCAACCAAACCCTGGATTCACCTTTGAACACAGAAGTTCTTTCAGCCATTATGAAAAAGATGGATACCTGTTATATTAAGGAAGTGGCATCTTGCATTCTCCCATCATTTTATTATAATACTTCCAGCCCTCAAATAAGGAAACAAAGCAAATAATGGTTTAGCCGTATTGATTGAAGTGCAATGTGGCCAATGGAATAGATACCAATAGATTGCACCTCAGACTCTGTCCCTCTATATCTGATCAATAACCAGTTTATTACTAATCATATCCAATAAATAGAATACTGTAGACATTTGTTTTCATCTGGCAGCCAGCAGGCCAGGAATAATTTTTTTAGAAATAAGAAAGTGCCATGCACGAGAAGGTCCATGACTGGTATGTCCTGTGCCTAAAGCTGCTATATGTTATAGTTAGATAGCTCGTCCCAGGGAATCTTGTGTGTATCTGATTACCAATGGGCATCGCATCCCTCTCACTTCTAGAATACATTACAAATGCTAGTTGTTGACTTCTGAGGATTCTGTTCGCTGAGATATCTTGTGATAAGGAGTGGTATCACACCAGAATAGAATCTATAGGTATTAGTGTCAAGAAGAAGAATGTCTTGCCTGTACTTTCTCCTGGGTTATTGCATGGGTTATACAAAGATTGGGATGAATTAATAGAAAACAAAGAAACTAGAAGTGGCAGGAAAGGGTGAGGGGTGGGGGAAGCAACAGCATTGCAGAAATACATGACTTTTGCTGGTGCCAAAAATAATGGGTAGCTTTTTTTCTCCCAAAGCAGTAGCATGCATGCAAGTACCTGCCATAATCATGATCGGCATCTTACATTATGTAAGACTGAAGCTAAACAGAGGATACCTAATGCAAAGGAGACATTGAGAGTTCAAAAAACTCATTCTAAGTTTTAGCAAGAGCTTATCAGCCTTTGGGGCTAGATTACAGTGGTGATGGGAAAAATACTGTAATTCTTTGATTTCATTTTCATTGTGATTTACATAGGAGAAAACAATGTTGATAGAAAAAAAACTCTGTGATATGGGAGGGGATAGTGTCACCTAGCCGTTCCTTTCTGAGTGTGGAGCCTGTATTGTTTCACAGCAGAGAATTTATCCCATTTGTTGTTAAAACGACATACCTGAATGAATCAAATCTACCTTGTTCACACCCAAGATGAGGAAAATGATTTATTATCTGTCCCTTGAATTTCTCTGAGCATTCTGTCTCAACTTTAAAAGAGGATTACATTTGCGATTAAATCTTAACAAATGTTGTTTTAACTAGACTGCAATATATGTTATTGACAACAAGCGACTTTTCTTCTCAAAATAACGTTGGTGCTTAGGCATGCAATTTACAAAAATGACAAGAAAGGGTGGTACTTTTCCCAAGGTGAATGTGAGTTGACTGATTAGCTGGTATTTTAACTTAGATTCTTGCAAATTACAGACATAAGAAACCCTGCAATTTATATGTACTTTAGAAGTGAAAGCTTTAATCCCGTGATTCATGAAAGTAAAGTGGTAATAATTTAAGTACCATATTTTATTTATCCCTCAGACTTGTCAGCTGATACCAGAAGTATTTCTGCTATTTTGGGGTTGCTGCTGCCTTTGGCCACCTAATTGCTTCTTAGGAAGTAAGAGGGAAATTGCTTATATAACTACGTGGATTGTCTTTGGCAACATCGAGCCGAGGCATCAATCAGTCCATCTGGGTAAAATCACAAGCTGACTCCGATATTGCTAAATATTTATACTGTCAAATACACACAGACATCCAGATGAAAGGAAGCATTCATTAGGAATTCTCCCGCTTGTCAGTTTAAAGACGTAGATTAGAGCAAAACCTCCCACTATGGTACTGAGTGCTCAAGAAAAGTCTATATTTAGCCGTTCTGAGCAATAAATATCATCATATTGCCTCATTTAGGTAAATAGAGAATAAATATTGTCAAGATGATCTAGAGATAATGTAAACAGATCCCTGTTCAGAGTCTGTGTTACGGAGGAAATTCCAGGACAGTGATGTGCCGATGATGCTATTTGGTTTAACCCTTTTTCTTAATCACATCCCCCTCCCCTTTTTGGTAACAGAGATTGTGTTGCTGACAGATTAAGGGGAAAAGATGAAGAAAAAAAATTTTTTAACTACAAAGGTGATTTCGAGTTATGTGAATTAGAACACTAATTAGTGCTTGTGCTGCAGTATTGTCTGGATGGTTGGAAAGGCTGCTGCTGCCGAAAATAAAGATATCTGTAGCAACACTAAAGTTCGTCTCAGAGTTTAACAGAGCTAATGAAGCCCGTCGATCTCAAGGGCACATTACCACTCAAAAGCTGAGACATCATATGACAGTACACCAAGGGAATGCTCAGACAGGAATTTCTTTTGTAGCACGTTGTTCTGAAATAAGATTTTTCACACTGTGAGAATTTGCCATGAAAGACTGAGATCTGCATCTTGGCGCACACAGTTCAGTTTCTGTGCTGAAACTCTGGTAAGTGCCTTCCATGACAGTGCAGTTCCAACGCGTTCTCTGGGAGCAGAGGATATGTCCCTTCGCAGGGCACATGCTCATTGCTCTTCCCCGGTAATTGATAATCTGAGAAGTTATACTCAATGGGAATTTTAACTGATATCAAAGTTTCAGTTAATTGCACTAGATGATTTTTTGAGATTAATAATTAACATCTCTCTTTATAACTAAATATCCATAATTAATCAGCAAATCATAACGCGAAGACTAATTAACTTCAAACTCAAATCTTAACAGAAAATCCATATTACTCTCCAACATCATTAATTACCAGAGTAATCAAAGTTATCCCTCATGGGATAAAACATAAAGCTTTGTGGGTTTATCGGCTAAGCTGTTAGCACAGAAGAATTTCCAAAGAAACTTCAAATGGCATTACCGATTACAAAATTACTAGATTATTCCAACACATTTTCATTGGCCACATGTTGCATTATCAAGAAACTGCTCCCGGCAGCTGGCAGAGCAACCAGCAGAGCAGAGGCTTCCCCGTGGTGTCTGGGTTTTTCCATGGGAGGTTAATACAGCGATTTCTAGCAAGCAGGTAATTTGGTTCACTATCTTCAAAACTACGCTGCGCCCCTTGTTTCTTTTCCTCTGCGTCACAGAATGCTACTTAGCTGGTTTAAAATTATTATTCACAAGCCAACGTATACACCAACATACACACCCTCACAAATGTGGAATTTTTTCAATAATAAAAAATTTGAAGTGTTATATCTATCAATTTTTAAGTGTTAAAGAGAACTGAATAAGTAAAGGAATATTGTGTAAAAGGAAGAAGTTCTGTGCGAGACAAAAAAAATTAATGTGGACATTGCAGGATATGAAATAGGGCCATTCTAGTTTCTAAGAAACAGAGTGGCACCACTGTTAAAAATTGAAAAGTGTCTTTTCAGGTTTTCATTTAGGAATTCAGGAGTTAAAGGTGTATTGAAAAATCCATGTTTCAATTATTGTATCACCTAGTCTTCCAAGTGCACACATCGAAACCATTCTTTTGTGTGGCAGCTGTAAAAATCCTAAGCAATTTTTACTGTCAAGAAAACTCTGAATAAATAGGGGCTGTTAACTTAGGCAGATATCTGAGGTTATTTGGTGGCAATCAAGAACTCACAGCACTTCAACTAATGGGTTATGATCAGAAACTGTTCCTAATAGCCAGCTAGAGGGATCTGAATATGAAGATTTCTATAATTTTGTTGTCAGCTTGTGATGTACTCTAGTGCTAATTATTTGGAACAATTATGTTTTCCTAATAACAAAAGAAGAAGCAGTGAATTAAGCAGGCTTACCTTCAGATCTTTAGATAACAGTTTAAATGCACTTGCCATTAAGAAATAACATTTCTTTTTGCCTTAACGGAGCCCTAATTATTGAAGATGCTTGTCTTTTAAAATCTGCTGCTTCCACTTCTTTTAAACCTGTTCGATGTGTCAGTTTACACTGATGATTCAGTAACTAGTATTTTCTCAGTCTTAGTTTTATGCCTGTACCTCCCATAGGCTGCTTACTTCAGTTAGTTATTCAAAAACCATAATTAGTGCGGTAATTAACGTGTGGATCCTTCAAAGGAAGACTGCTGGAATCATGGGACGCCCCTCATCATTCTTACTGATGTGTAGATGATAAAGAGACTTAGGGTGATGTGACAACAGGATTTGTATTCTTGCAGATTAACTGTGCTGCAGGGAAATTCAGACAGGACCATGGTCCACAGAGCCCTAACGTTTGAAAAAAGTAATTATCCACACTGTTTCTATAATTCAACTAGGTGTTATCCTGCATTTGCAGCTGTCAAATCATTTGTTTTAAATGTTTTTTTACATCTTATGAATACTTGAAAGTTTTGAGTTTTGCACATTATCTCTTAACCAATTTCCGAACAGAGGTGCCAAGGTTTCTTTCTTTTTCTTTTTCTCTCTTTTTTTTTTTTGTAATCCATTATGGAGAGAGTCTTTCTTGACAATTGATTTCAAGCATTTGATGGTAATTTGAGTTGATGCAGGTTACAGTTTCAAAATCATAGTCATAAAGAAAAGGCTCGATTTCATACATTTCCCCAGGGAAATTTTTTGGTTAAATCTCAGTTTTCTCATAAGCTGAATCTGTTGTTTTCAGGCCATGGTAAATGAGTTGTATACAATTAAATTTGTCTGGGCATGATAGAGAGAGGCACAGTCACCGCCCTGCTGTGTTCACCACTATCGAGTCGACCTCCTTTCTCTGGTTATTTCAATAGGAATGCTTGGCCTTTAACTTCCTATAAATAGCGGCCCTTTTTTCACATTGTGCCATTCATTGACGTCTGCTCCCAAAATGTCATCCTGTGTGTTATCCCTCAGGTAGCTCACGTGAATGGAGGTGAAGCAGCTGCTATGACATGAGAGTCCCCTTACTAACTAAAGGAGTCCTTGGAGAAGGCCTGTGCACTCTGCTGTGTGTTGGCGTCTTCAGAGTCTGAAGTTCAGGCTGCAGTGGGAGCGGGGTATTGGATACTGGGTACTGCCTGCTGGGTACTGGATATCGGATATTGGTAGGGAACAATCCCGTTAAAAAAACTTGTTTAAACTGAATGGCTATGGGTTGATTCCCCATGTTTATGTTTAAAAAAAAAAAAAGAATATAGATATTGATCTTTATTGAAAATGGTGTCAAAGACTATTTTTCTTTATATCCTATCAGTTGGATTTCTATCTTTGTATATCTTTACATCTATCATGTCTTGTCTGTTGTTCTGAGTTCACAGTACATCTTTACCTATTATCTTAGTTTCAGGGGTCAGGAGTTGACTGTACTTGGTTTCAACCACAAGATAATCAAACCATTAAGTATGATAAACTCATTAATAACTTGTAGCTGAGTACTTGTATTTAATAGTCTGCAAATAGACCCTCTTTGCCAACCAGGACACAAAGTTGCCTGCTATGTAACTCTTTTCCCAAAACATACACTATTTAAATTAACCCGTATTGATGCTGCTGCAATTAATTAACTGTAAATTCAGTAAATTTTTTATACTCTTTCTACTACATAGCCTTCTAAACACTGTTCTAATTTGTGAAAAGCAGCTTTGAAAGCTGCCGTGGCATAGCGCGTGGGGAGAGCACAGCTCCATGTGAGATGCCCCCGCACACTGTTGTTAATATTGGGTCGTGCTCGTGGTGTAGAATTTTCTTTTCAGAATTGATCATTACTTCAGAAGTCAGTGGTCCCGGAGGGACTCAGGAACAAGGGTGTTTACTATGTATTGAGCACTGACACAGGCCAGACGTGTCCTGCTAGGTGCTTTGCACACTGTTCCTGATATTTAAAATACCGTGCAAGGTATCATTATCCCATTCTGTAGACAAAGAAACTGAAGCTTAGAGAGATTCAGGAAGTTGTCCAAGCACATATAGCTAGTTAGTGGGTAGACTTAGATTTTAATCCGGAGCTACCTGAGTCTTGAAGTCTACCTGAAATCACATAATTAAGGAAAAGATAGCATTGTTGACAGTTAAAAGCCTTACTATGTTTGTAAGTGATAGTCAGAATGGTTATTATAAAAAAGAAGACACTAACGACCACTGTAACAGCTATAAGATTTTCCCCCTTTCTTTAGCCATTTAAGAGCATGCTCACTCACTCTTGCTCTCTCTATACACCCAAAATCCATCTAAACTAGCAGTAGCTTGACGTTATTCTCACGATGTCATTGTAGCCATGAGATCACTCAGCCTAGTGAAGGAGTGAGTACTGTAGGTCCCTCACATTTGGCTTGTGCTGGAGAAGACAAAAAAAAAAAAAAAAAACTTAGCAGAAAGCCAATATTCAGCTCTAGTGTAACTGAAGGATAAATAGAAAATAAAAAACAATGTTAATTGACCACAATTACATATGGACAATCACATCCTCATTTTTATATAAAGCCACATTCGTTTAAGGCCATTTAAGAGATGGCCTTTCTTTAATTAAATAGAGTGTAGCGTACATTCACAAATGTCAATACCAACAGCAGGGAGAACCTCCTGGTGTCTCCCACAGACATAGCACTAAGCCTAGCCTGATAAAAGTCCATCTTCAGCTTTCGATAATCTCCTCTTTTTAGGTATCTAATTTATACATATTTGGCTTCTCTAAATATTCGTTGCCCTTTGAATTAGCCTTGCTCTTTTCTGTATCATCGATAAAGTAGAACACAGAAGTAAATGATAATTCAGCCTAATGATTTTTGTAATTATTAGACTTCAGAAGATTATATGAACCATAGGGTTTTCATTGTCTCTGGAAAGTAAATATGATACCAGACAGAGCAGATTTGTCTCAGGTGCTAAAATAAAGTCATTGAGTTGCTCTAAATAACTAGAGATGAGGAAAAGAAAATCGTAGCATGATATAAATGTAGATTCCTAAGATTCCTTAGGTGGAAAATGATCCAGTTGTCCACTGAACACAAGAACATGTCCCATACATAGCATTTGTGACAAGAAATCATCTAGATGCTGCTCAAGAACTTTTCGTGACTAGGAATTCAGTGTTTACATGTAGTGCATTCCCATTTTTTTTAAATTGAGGTTTAATTTGTGTATGGTATATTTAATCCTTTTTAGGTTTGCAGTTGGATGAGTTTTGACAAATGGTTACAGTCATGTAATCATCGCCACAATCAAGTTATAGAACATTGCCATCACCCCCAAAAGTCCCCCTGTGTCCCTTTATAGTAAACCTCTTCACCCAACACCCAGTTCTTGGCTGTCCCTGTAGTATTATCCTTTCCAGAATGTCACATAAGTGGAATTATATGGTATGCAGGCTTTCCTCTCACTTAGCATAATGCTTTTGAAATTCATTCAGTTGTTGCATCTAGCTGTCATTCTTTCCCTTTCATTACTGAGTAGTTTTCCACTGTATGGATATACTACAATGTGTGTGTCTGTCTTCCTGTTGATGGATGTTTGCATTGTTTCCAGTTTGGGATGATTAAGAATACAGCCACTGTAAATATTTGGGTACAGGTCTTTGTGGGGATATATGTTTTTGTTTCCATAGGAATTGGATTGTAGGGTCATGTGGTAAGAAATTGCCAAACCCTTTCCCATATGCCATTTTGCATACCCACCAGCAATGTATGAGAGTTCTAGTTGCTCCATGTCCTCATCAATACTTGGTATTATGAGTCTTTTTAATTTTAGCCATTCTAGTGAATGTGTAGTGGTATCTCATCATGGTTTTAATTTGCATTTTCCTAGTGCCTAATGATGTTGAGCATCTTTTTATGTGTGTATTCACGTGTTTATTGCTCTAATTTTTAGAAGATTCTTCCCCATAAGGAATTAAAACATACTTTTGATGCACTAGAGCTACACAGGTGATGTGCAAGCCCTCCTGTACATGGCAGCTTGCTGACTGTTTGGAGACTGTTTTCACATCCTTATTTCTACCCCCAAAATCTAGATTTGCCAAGCCAGCCTGCTTAGTTCCTCCTTCACTCCCTCCCTCCTTCCCTTCAGTGTTTGTGTGGTGTAGTTCCTGGGCCAACTCTTTGTCTTCTACATCACATCTATGTGGGTGTTTTCCAGTTCATGCCCTTTAATCAAATTCCTCTATTAAAACATGGTTCCTAGCATTGAAGAATTGCAGTGCTCTCCTTTGCAAGTACTGTGTGATGGTAAAGCAGCAAAAGACTGGGTCACTTCTGCGGCAGCTGTGTCAACATTCTATCATGGTCACATTGAGTAAGCTGCCCCTGTGGCTTTATCTAAGCTATTGACAAAAATGCTTAACTTGCCAAGTAAAGTGTCCTGTGTCTTGATGTTAGAGTCCATCCTCCAACTAAGTACATATAATTGATAGATGTCAGTGCATAAAATTATTTGCAGGAGAGCCCGCTGATTGAATAATTAATGACAGAATATTTTAAATTGCTATACTGCTAGGTTTACTTTGGACACTTAGAGCTGCTGAGCAGTTGTGAATTATCTTGATTACCTATAATCTTTGGTGTCTACTGTTTGCTTCTGTAAAAAGATACTGAGAACTATGCAAATACAGTCAGCGTAAGATTTTGATCCTGGGGCCAAAATATAAAACACGACTGAAAACATTCTAGGAAATGAGAGCAGTTGGCCTTTGCTGACATCTTTAGAACCTTTACGTAAAGTTATCATAATTTATGAAACTGGTATTAGATCAAGTAATCTCCATCCCCTCCTTTTTTTAGGAGTATATAGTAGCATTAGGGGAAAAAAAAAGTCTCGCCCTTTGAACAAGTGCACAAAGTTATCTTGCTTACATTCAGCTTCGTGAAAGCATGTTTTGTTTTGTTTTGTTTTGTTTTGTTTTGTTTTGTTTTGTTTTGTTTTTGTGAGGAGGATCAGCCCTGAGCTGACATCCATTGCCGATCCTCCTCTTTTTGCTGAGGAAGATTGGCCCTGGGCTAACATCCGTGTCCATCTTTCTCTACTTTATATGGGACGCCGCCACAGCATGGCCTGACAAACAGTGCGTCGCTCCGCACCCGGGATCCGAACGTGTGAACCTCCAGCCACCGAAGCAGAGCGTGCAAACTTAACTGCTACGCCACCGGGCTGGCCCCTTGTTTTGTTTTTACAGAGACAAGGCCTTCCGAACTAGATTTCTTGATTGTTCTTCTGGCTTTGACTTCAAGAAGCCACTAGAAGATTCTATATTGTCCATGGGTCCTGTTACCTCAGGCTTTGTTCAGACTATTTTGGTTGGCTTGGTTTAGTATTTGCTTGTGTTGTTTCGTTATTTCTTATTCTTGCAGTTAGGAACAACCCTAAGTAGTCCTTCGCATCATGAAGTGGATCTAAACTTAAAATAGCCCTGTACTGGTATCATTTGTATGGCCCTTTTCTGAGACTTGAAAATTGTTAGTAACAATGAGATTTTCCTTGATATGTTTACGATAGGTGGTGTGAAATAAATATATGAATTGTATCTTATTGTAAATAAATTATATAAATATGTCTGATGCAACTAAAATTATATATTTGACTGATTTATTGAAAAAAACCTATCACTTATTGTTACATGGTGGTTGTGTTTAAAATTTCTTGTTTTTTGCTAAAGATCACCATGTACCTAATGTTTTGGGCCAAGACTAAAAATTTATTTTTTTATCACAGTTCTTGGTACTTAAACGCTAGTTACCGCTATGCTCAGCACTCAGTTCAAGCACATTGGTGCAAATTCCATTACAGCAAAGACCATCTTCTAGGATATTATTGCCAGGGAACGGAATGCAGTGTCAGCAATACGTATCTGAATGAGGAATGGATTTTTTTCCAGCTTGATTGGGAAAAAAGTGTGTGTGTGTATGCATGTGCGTGTGTGTGTAAAATGTGTAGCTATGATCATCTCAACAGAAAGTTTTATATTAGAACTTTATGTCTAACTGTAAATTAAAAGTTACTCATTTTAATTAAAATGCATGTTAACAACTGAACCATTCAGTTTACACTGTTTACATAAGATTGTAAGCACCCAACCTATCTGCGTGTTTAAATTCCTTTCTCTGGCTTAAGTTGGGGCATTCAGCAAAACAATTGGCAAGTCATCGGCCTCCTGCACGTAGACCGTTTGCCTGCAAACAGTGGAAATATGGCTGCAGTTTCATGAAATGAAACATGAAGCATGCCAGCCCCATCTGTGCCAGCCTTATAAAACAAAAGCACCAATTTCATCATCACTGTCTTTTGTTCTCCACAGTGCTATTCATGTGGCTGTTTTATGAATGCCAGAGTCTGGGGCGCCCACTGCTCCGCCGCCTTCTGTGCTGCACTGTTTCTTCTCGGCTCTAATACTTGTCACCCCGGCACCCTCTTCCTTTTAAAAAATGGAAACTTTAATGTCAAGAATCTCGAGTAATTTTGTAAAGTTTCGTGCTAACAGACCAAAGGGCTTTGTTTTTGAAGACAAAGTCCTTTTCTCCTTCTTTTTTTTTTTTTTTGTAAGGAAGATCAGCCCTGCGCTAACATCCATGCTAATCCTCCTCTTTTGCTGAGGAAGACCGGCTCTGAGCTAACATCTATTGCCAATCTTCCTCCTTTTTTCCCCCAAAGCCCCAGTAGGTAATTGTATGTCATAGTTGCACGTCCTGCTAGTTGCCGTATGTGGGACACGGCCTCAGCATGGCTGGACAAGCGGTGCGTCGCTGCGCGCCCGGAATCCGAACCCGGGCCACCAGTAGTGGAGCGCGTGCACTTAACCACTAAGCCATGGGGCAGGCCCAAGGGCTTTATTTTTGGATTGCAGATCAAATATGAATTGGGGTGGGGTGGATGGATATGCTTTTAAGCACAAGGAGCAAATCTACTGCTTGTGTGAGTCTCAGAATCCATAAACCTGTTATTTTGTCATATCGATGTCAGTTTTCATTATCTTCATGAATGGGTGTTTCCCATCTTAATGCACAGTATTTGCATGTGATGAACCAGCCAGTTTAAACAGGGCTCCTTTAATGTTTCTGAATTTCCATTCAAATGATCAGAAGTAATTCTTATTTGCAGCCACACTGGGCCAAATATGATAACTGCAAACCCATTTGAGCTATAATGCTACAGTCAGCCCATTAATGTCCAAATCGGAATAACACAATCAGCTACTGTATTGTGGAGGTGGGGGTATGCTGGATATTTAAAAGAATGTTTATTATTCATATCCTAACAGGAAAGGATTGACTCCACCATCTCATTTTTAAACAATAATATGGCACCAGTCAATAGCTGATGTTTTCTGTAGACTAAGCAGTGGTAGGAATCAGGTTGCTCAGCCTGCCCCTGAGAGTATCAGCATTATCTTGGAATCCTAGAACTCTAGCACAATGAGGAGTTGAGAGACATCGAATCCGATGGGTTTTAAATCGTGTACTGAGAGCCTGGGCCTTCTCAGAAAGATTGGTGGTAGCTGTGTATCCCTCTGCCCTCTTTAGCCCCTTCTGCCTCATTTTCCGTCTGTCTTATATTTGGGAGTTCCAGGGGAAAGTTTTAATAGTTCTGATACTTAAAATTAAAATCCACTCGTAATCCAACAGTTAGAAAGTTGGGCCAGTCCACAGCCAACCCAGGTCCCTCGGCTCGATGGCATCCTGACTCTGCCAGTCAAGTCTTGCAATCTGCCTATGCAGAACAAGCAGCGCCTAGCTTTGGCTTAGCCCCTTCGAATGGCTGTGCAAAAAAATCTGTGTGCTCATTGCCTCCCTTCCTTGATACTTTCTTTTCATGGTGTTGAATTTAAGACTGATTAAAAAAAGAAAAAGAAAGAAAGAAACCTTTCTCTCTCCAGGTACACGTTTTCTGTGAAGGTTCAAGCTAAAAAGACTCTTATCAGGATATGCTGTTTTTCTTCCAAATGTCCCTTGCCCTCTGTCCTTCAATATGTCCAAGCTAAATTGGGGCCAAATAAATTGTTATGTTCATGGCAGTTTCTTTGTAGGTTGAAAAAGGAATGAAGCCTTCTTTATTAATAAGGCTATATCCAAAATCCAAGCTAATTTTGAGTATATCAGTTAGAATATTTAGGATTCTGATGCTACATATAAATAAATTCAAAAAGTGGGACAATAAAACCAAAAATTGAATAATAAAAGCATGTCTTAAGAGAGAACCAAGCTCAGTGAGGTGGGCTGGCAGAGTATCATTTTTGAGGTTGGTTGCTTGTTTCTATGTTGTGTAGGGAAAACTGACCGCTGAGTTGATCTGTGGTGGTTTAATCACTAGCAGGACGTTGTCAGAAACAAAAGCAGAAAAAGCAATAGTGTTTGTGCTAGCCACTAGGAGTAATTAGTACCAGGGAGGCCTAGACAGCGAGAGTTACTCAGAACACCTGGAAAAGCAGGTGTGGCCCCTCCTCAGGGGCTGGTTTTCCAGTGAGGAGGTACCACACTGCGGTCCAGGGCGGCTCCGTGTCCACACGCTGGCCCCTGGGCCGGCTGCAGTCAGGGGCAGCTTTTCATAATGGAGGCTTTCCTAGGAGGGACTTTTTCCTTCATTTTCTGTTTGTGATTTATCTACTGGACTTCCTGGAATTTCTGTTAGGAACTCCAGATATTTAGTAATACTTTTCAAAGCCTCGTTCCTGCTAATAGACACCTTGGCGCCCTGTAAATGAAGTACGACAACAGCTGGTAGATCACCAGGATAATGCAGACGCACAGCGCGGTAATCAAATGGACATACATAAAAGCTGAGATGTATGGTGTCACTCTCTCTGTTTTGCCCTTTGGCAATTCAGCTTTGAGTTTCTTTCTGGCAGCAAATGAGGAATTAATTCAGTACTGTCATACTGATTGTCTTGCGACTCCAAGAAAGAGCGGGACATTTTGTTTTTTCAGAATAATACTTGACAACGTTTAATAGTGAATAGAGGGGAAGGCAAACATAGGAATTTCTGTATTTCGGTGAACATTAGTCCAATTTTCGCTTTCCTTTCTTTTCTTCTTTCTATTAATGAAGCCACTAATCAAATAGTGTTGTATTCTGATTTTTGTATAAAAATGCCATGTGTTGGTATTCATAACTCATTAACCATGTGCTCTAAAGGGAAATTGCCAGAATTGTATGCTCGTGTTAGTAATGGAGCCTGGGCTGGTGTGTATCCTGTTTCTCCGCAGTAGTGCGAGGTCTCTGCGGTGCTCCTTCCAGTCTTTGCCTGTTACTCTCAACAGTATTCCAGTTTGAAGGATAAATTTTGTGCTCTCCCTGGTAATAATACATTACCTGTTGGAGACCTCATTGTAGTCTGTGTAGTATTTCTTTTGGGCATTTCACACTGTTGATCACCCCCTTCCTTCTTGCCTTCCAAGACTCCAGGTCTTGACTGTCTAGTCGTCTTGACTCGCTCTGATTCTTCTTCAATTGTCGATGCCCCCTGGGTCTCTTTTCTCAACTTTGTTCTCCTCTCTCAGCTTCCCATGCACTGCCTGGGTGAGTTCACCCCTCAGTTATTTTGGACCACTGCCTGTATTCTGGTAACAGCCAAACATGCAGCTTTCAACGAAGCCCAACTTTCCCCCTGGCCCAAAGCATGTTGCCAGTAAGAATCGACGAGACACCTCTACTTGGTTCTTCCATAGGAATCGAATTCTCAGCTTGACTTGTAAATTGAGCATGAGCTGATGTTGGAATCCTTGACGTTTTGTGCCTTTGAAAAAGCAACTAGGTTATTTTCATGCATTTTTATAATTATGTTTAAAATGTTTGCTTTGTTTTGAAATGACAAGATAAGAGAGCCTGCTATTTGCAAGCACTTATTTGCAAATAACGTATTTTGCTCGTGCACAGTCATTATTCTTGAAAAAGTAAATTGATAATGTTTTCTTCGGGATATGATATTATATATATGTAGATGTAATATCTCCCGTTTTTGATTGGCTTTTGAAATACTAGAAATATCTTTATGTGCTATATGAGAATCTTGATCAAATAAATACAAATTAAGGATTTTCTGAAAGTCAATTTGGGACAAATTTGCAGAATTACTATCAAAGCAGTTTTTCCTTTGACTTACATTTTACTCAATGTCTCTTATGCTCCCAGTCATTAAACAGCGGTCCACTGTGGGTGTAAATGAAACAGTACATGACTGAGAATAGAAACACGTTAAAATTCTATAACAGTCAAAGCCACCAGGGCAGTACTACACTGTGATAACCACCTGGGTGAATGTGTCGAGTAGCCGCTGTACAGGCTCGCAGCGCAGGACTTAGAGACTCGAGCTCTTCTGTTGTTACGGGAGAAAGTGTTTAAAAACTTGTATAACAGATTTTCTTAAAATAAAAATGGAAACAATTGCCCTTGCTGCCTTGACTGACCTGCATCCCCCCAGGGCACCTTAGCAAACCACCAGATGTTCAGAAAGCTCCTGCTGAATTGAGGAGTGCTTCCACGGACCTAGGATTAGTCCTCAAGACTTTGCTGCTCAGAGTGGAGAGAGGAGGAAGGAGGAACTCAGGAATGTGAACTGGACGTGTTTTGCCTGGAGTGTGGAGACTGAAACAGTCCGGAGAGAAGCCAAAGAGCTGTTCCATATGAACGTTCTGCGTTAGACAGAAAGCTGCAGCCCCGTGAGTGTGACCCTTGCCATGTCGGCACTCCTCCTTCTCTTCCTTCCCGCCCCCTCTGTCCCCCTTCTCTCCCAGGACCCCTGGCCCCTGCTCCCGTCTGTGTGATCCCCACCCCACAAAGGTGGATGGAGTTTGGTCACTCATTGAAAGGCAACAATAAAACAAAGGGTTTGCACCGTCTTCCCTCCCCTCCTGTGGACAAGTGCCTGTTCTTCCTCCTGTGTCGCCTGTCTCCAGTAATGGTCTCTGTCAGTCACCCACTCCACCAGGAGTTGTGAAAACTTACTGTGCCACCCATCGTGCTAGTTGCTGGGCACAGTATGGAACAGTCAAGGTCCCTTCTCACTCAGAGTTTGTATTCCAGGGGAGGAGACAGAACTAAACAGTGAATGAACCCAGTAGTAAGTACGTAGGAATGGTAGGGGGTGTAATGAGAGCTTGGGGATGTCGCTTGGCCTGGAGGACTGAGGGAAATCACCCTGCTACAGACCTGTGGCTCTGTTCTTAATGTCTCTCATGCCACGTTCGGTCACTTTCCAGGTCTTGTCGACTGTCCCTCTGAAGCATCTCTCGATCTCTCGCATTTTATGGCCCCGCTGAAGATACCCGCCGTGTCTTGTCTTCACCTTTTACTCTCCTTCACCGAGGCCATTACAAGGGCCTGAGTCTAAATTCACTGAGGAAGTGAGCGCTGCAGTGTCTGTGGAGCCCACGAGCCCGCTGTGAGCTGGACGTTAGCCGAGACACCCTCTGTGACGGGCCCACGTAAGCGCCCAGTCTTACAGGGGCAGTATGGCAATACTTTGGGTCTCCAGCTGTCATTGCCATCTCAGACCCTGTGTGTAGTAATCCATTCCAGTCACCCAGGTAGATGGCCATTGATCGATCCCTTTGGTGGGAACCAGGAGAACCGTAGTTACTCTGATTTGCAGGGCCTCCTTCCTAGGACCCAGCCACTTTCCAGATCTGAAAGTTGTCTCAGGTCTGGGAACTGAGCAAAGGACTGTGACTTTTTATTGGGGCAAGTGCCCTTTGCCTCCTGCTCCTCCATTCTTGCCCCTTTTTGGTTGTCGATGTTAAGCAGCACCCTGTTGACTACTGGTCTGATTTGTCCCTGGGGACACCACGCTCTGTCACTATCTCCGCAGCTCCCTGCAGGTCAAGCCCTCGGCTGCCCCTCTGCCCTTGCCAGTCATCAAGGCAGTTGCAGTCTCCTGGCTTCTGGTGGGAAGCTCCTGCACTCAGCCTTTTATTTCAGGGCCCTGTTGTCCCCATGGGTATTAAGGAACCATCTCTCCTCCCATCACCCCTGCCTGCGGTAGATAGCCTTCTCTGAATTATCAGTGAATCTGATGTCTCTCTCACCAGCACATTCCTGATGGCCTGCGTGATAGAGTGTCCTCTGGGATCCCCTCGCGGAACATAATTCTCTGATGGTTCTTCTGACTTCTTCAAACACATCCATTCCAGCTTGCCCACTTCCCTCTGCTTTTTCATCCTTTGTCTACTGTCTGTCATTACATACCCACTTGAGCTGCCATGCGTGTGTCAGGAGCTCTGGCCATCGGCGCTCTAGCTGCTGCTCACTGTGTCTGCTGCTCTGACGTGGGGCTCAGGGCTTCTTGTCCACTGCCAGGGACGCCTTCTGGATCTCCCACTTACCCCAAGCTGTCTTCAAGGCCTTCAGTCTCCTGTTAACCCTCTGTGTGGTGCTGTCAGGACCACTTGGTATAACCAGCCACCGCCTCTGGCTTGGTTAGCATTGCTGCCGCCACATCTCTCAAGCACCTGGATCATGGTACCTTCAACAGTGTTCCCCTCCGCTGGGTGGGACATTTTCCCAAGTTCCAACTGGACTATCACCCTGTACCAAGGACCATGTGCCATCTGCTGCTCAGGAGGCGTCCTGTTCCCCTGCCAGATGGTGAGGAAGGCCCCGGTCTCCGTCTGACTGCCTGCCTTCTCAGGCCACTCTCAGAGCCACTTGGGCTGCCCAAGACCTCCAAGAAGAGGAGGCTAAGGTGGAATTAGATATGCAAGAGACTGATGGAGGGCAACCCTTGTGAGGAAAAAGGGGAGGGAAGTAGAGGAGGGAGAGAGCCATCGGACCCCTGTGAAGGAAGGAGGGGGAGAAGGAAAGGTCCAGCGGGCATGCTCACAGACTGCAGCGCCGTGAGCCAGAGTCACTAGCAGAGAAGTCCCTTGACTGGCTGGATGGGCCTGCCTTACTGTCCCGCCCCCATTCAGTTGTTGTCTGGGGACATCCTGGGGAAGCTGAGAGGGGCCGAGCACAGCAGCGGGGCAGGGCATCTGTTACCTATGCTCCCCTCCATGGGGGTCTGAGTGGGTGCATTTCCACAACCACCTCACTGTCTTTCTAAATAAGCTATGACCAGTTACATTTTCTTTGGGTTTTGTTCATCAAGATTTCACTGTCAAGTGATGTGATAATACAGTTGCAAACGGAAATAAAAAGGTCTGAGAAGTAGGTGCTGACCGCGGGAGCCCGTGCAGGTTCAAGTACTGTACCTGGGTAATGATGAAAATTTCAAGTTCATGTTCAGTTTGCATTTGAGGGAACTGAGTAGCACCTAAAGAGGTCTGTCGGGACGTTTAAGAGCCGAGCCAGAGATTGGCGTCCTGGAGCCAGAATGAATCACTTGATGTCAAACAGCTCAGCCTCCCACTCTGGCAGGCTCTCACTTAACACATCCCAGCAAAACAGTTGTTTGTCAGATTCCTGAAAATGTGTCAGTCACTCGGATTGTCTGTTTTGATAGGTTCATGAATATTCAGCAGAATTTCTACTCTCAGCTTCAGGAGATCTAGAATCAAAATCTACGTGATTAACAAGGATATTAGTTATCCTGATTTGAGTCCTTTACAATATCCCCAAAAAGTGGCTGCCCAGCCTTTCCTACTAGGAGACTCGTTACTAAAGCATTGTGTTTCATTTCTGAGTCAGTATTATTGAAGCGAAGTGTACTTCCTCTAACTTCTCTCTGTTGCTCCCAGTTTTGTCCTCACGAGCCACATTGAATGAGTCTGTTCTCCTTTCCACATGATAATCCTTTAATATCTGAAGGCTTAAAGCATTCTTTATATGTTTTCAAGTCCCTAATTATTTTTGTTTCTCTTCTCTCTGTATTTATGCCTGATTGTCAATGTTTCTCTTAAAACGTGGAGTGCAAACCTACACGTGCACCCTGAGCCTAGTCTGACCAATACACCCTCCTACTCTCACCTTCCCCCTCTGAACTCTGTACTTGTGTTGATGCGGCCACGACACAGCATTGACTTGACTGGCAGTTGCAACTTGGAGGTCCTTTTCTCTCCATCCTGCTTTGAGCAGTTTTTTTTTTTTTTTTCACTGCTGATTGCAGGACTTTACATTCGTTCATATTAAATGTAATTTTGTTACATGTATGATATACTTCAAATATTTTAGTCATATAAGATTATTCTACATATCCACATGTATTAGTTACATTGCATACCAGTTTGATGATATGACCTGAACTATGACGCATTTTACTTCAAGTTATAGTAATGAGGCCTGACATTTATTGAGCCCTTACTATGCGTCAGGCAGAGCTAAGCATTTTACATGGACTGTCTCACTCTTCAAGATAATAATTCTTATTATCCCTAATTTATAGATAAAGATTGCAAGATTTAAGGAATTCAAGTAACTGTCTAGAACTATATGTAAGTCTGAGATTTTACCCAACTTGCAAACTGACAAGTTATCCCACCAAGTTCATGGATGCCAGCAGAAGACACGAGATTCCTGGATCAGAGACAAAGGACATTATTACTCACAGCAGTAGTAGTAAGCAGAGATTCTGGGTTCCCAAATCCCAGCTCCCACAGGGTGACGTGAAGAGGCCCTGTGACACCTGGATGCACAATGGAGTGTGAAGAACACAACCTCGGGAGAGGAATCTGAACTTAGGGAGCCCAATCTTTCATTATGAGCTGGCCAGTCCTTTTCCCCGGAGGGATACTTATTTTTATTACACTAGACGGTAAATAAATCTGCCCTTTGCTCTGGAAGAGGGCACTATCTCTATCTTCCAAGGCTATTCACTCTAGAAACATCCTTGAAAAGATAATCTAGGATAAAGGCAGTCAGTGCCTATGCTTACAAGATGTGCAGAAACACAAGAGATCCACAGAGAATTCTCTTCCAACAGTGACTTGCTCAAAGCATAGTGAGGAATGAAATCCAGGCATGCTGACTTCACAGCTCAGGCTCTTTCTCTGTACTGGAAGGGATTTTAAAGATTATCTAGCCCTTCCCTTTTATCACTAATGAACACTCATATAAGGGAAGGTTCTTATCCTGTTTTTAAAGCAGTATTTATTGAGGCCTATTGTATGCCACACATTGGAGATGCTGTGGTAAATCATAAAGTCCTGTGCTCCAGGAGCCCTCAGTCTAGTGGGAAAGATGGGCATGTTTATGAATAATTGTAATTCAGTGTCAGAGGTACATACAGAGGGCTATAAGAGTATCTACTTAATTTCTCTATAAAACCTGAAATGACTTTCAAATTAAAGAAATGTACAATTAAAAATATGTAAATACCTCATTTCCTATGGATAAATTTTAATACAGTTGCCTTAGGACCTAGATATTCTGTTGTGTTTATTGAGAAACTATTTAATAGGCCATAAATGTGACAAACCACAAAAGTGTTCAAGTGTATTCTTCCTGTATACTTTTAGGGAACCTGAAAATTCTTCTAGTAGTCACACTATTAACTTTTACAGTGGGCATTTATTCTTCTAAGTCTAGTACTAAGTGAAATAGATCCTTGCCTTTCCCTACCACTTACTGATTCATCCTCAGGACTGTCAATGGTGTAATTTTATTTTCCATCACAATAACTCTTAATAAGGTAGAGGAATCGCATCAGAACCACATGAATAGTGAAGGAGATCTTATACAAGTTTCTAGGAAAGAGAGAAGAACTAATATGGAATGTAAACTCTAAACCTTGGAGGTTTTAAAGCCGTTACAATTCCTTAAATATCCTGCCCCTTAAAAACTTGAACAGCTATTAAAGAATTAACAAGTGTTACTCAAGCATTGGATCTCCAGACTTTTATTCCAGCTGTATGATGCTAGTTCAGGTCCATTGTCGGGTAAGGCTCCCGGAGAGGCTTCTGTTCGAGGTGTGCTTGGTGAACTCCCTAGAAAGCAAAGACCATCCTCTCTTACTTGATAGCCATACTGCCAGCCTGTCTATCATGGATTCACCCCTCAAGATAGGCACTTGATGAAGACCTTAGGATCAGGAGTGTGACGATGAGCAGAGTGGAAAGGGAAAAGTAGACTGGTAAACAGTGTAAACTGTGCATGCAAGTATGTGTGCCCGTGCATATGTAGGTTTCAAGAAAACATGACAATTTGACATTTCACTGAGCATATAAAATTTTTTAATTTCAGAAAGTAGTGATCAGCCTATTATGTGATGTTATGTAATTAAATTATAGGTATAGGAGTGGTGCATTCATTCTTGATCAGCTTTGCCTCCTCGAATATCAAGATGAGGCATTTGTTGACCTATAGAAAAGCTAGTGAAGAAGGGAAAGAAGACGCCACCCTCTTCCTTCATCTCGAGCTCAGGGAGCCTGCCCTCTGCTTCTTTTGTATCCATTGAAGCTCCATCAGTGGCACGTGTGTCGGTTATTTTATGTGACTCTGGGAAATTCTGGGGCAAAAAGTGGCCCACTAAAACACATTCTGAGTTCTTCTTTCCTAAGCTTTGTTGAAGGTTATTTCCAGTGGGCAGCCAGCTGGGTGTCCATATGAACACTCGCATGACTTGTTTAATGTCATCGTGTTTCTTATGGGAGCTCCTGGGTTTTGATTACACGTGGTGGTTTGAATTTCCACCTTGTTCAAGGCACCGTTCCCCATACACATCTTCTGGGGTTCCTGCGTGGTGTCTGTCTGTTACCTGCCGCCATAGATAGGTCTTTGCTCTTCTTGTCTTGTGTGTGACTCACTCTAAGGCAGCATCAGTAGCTCCTGCTGGTTGGTACGTGTGCCTGGCCATCTGAGAGCAACATCTGACTTTTCTAAACAGTGTTTTAGTGGAATGGCAAAATAGTGCTGCCCATCTACCAAAGTTCCTTAGCAAACTAATAATAATTTTGGAGAGATTGTGTTCAAGTCTATATCCTGATGCAGCCCAGTGGAATCACATGTGATGGTCTGTGTAGCCCTGTCCCCCCAACTGCACTCTCACCTCACTAGACATGGTGCCTCTTAAAATTTTAGCACACCCTGGAGATTTGCTTGAGGACTTTACCCGTGGCGTGCATCACTGTGCAGACACAACAGCACAAAATGTCACCTCTAGACACGCAGGCACCCTAAAGTCAGCACATGCCCTGCTACCAGGCGCTGCCTATCCCACCGCGCGGGCCCGTGCTCGCATCCACTTGGGCGTCCTAGTGTGCTTTCTAAGGGATCCCCTAGTGTGCTTTCTCAGGGATCCCCTCTGGACTCTCCCTGCCCCTCAGAAAAGCCAGCCAGATGTGTGGAGGGGAAAAGTGCCGACATTCGCCTACTCGCTCTCACAAACAGGTTTCAGTTGCTGGCATTTTACTCAGTGTTTTAATTTGTAAGTTTGTTTTTATTCATTCCACTCATTTCAAAGCAAGAGTTCAAGCCTCAAATTTGTCTTTCATTTGATATTTTAAAATCAGTTTTAATCTTCATTATCCCAGGTGTATAGATATTCTGCAGTTTTAACATAGGAGTTTAACTTAGGTATTTAGGAAGATGTTCAAAATAAAGATTGTGGTATTCACTGGTTAAAAAGGAAATATGTTATCGTTTTCCACCTTGCCCCCAGCAGCATCTGCCCCGCCTCTCAGCCCTCCACGCCCACCACCTCCAGTTCTGTCCTCATGTGCAGGGGAGGCCCAGGGCCGGCCCAGCCTTTGGTCAAGGCCAGACGCTCTCCCTGAGTCAGCCTGGGTGGACAGAGGAAGGGTCACAACCGCGGCTGGCTCTTACTTTCACAGAATGTTCTGAATCGCCTCGGTTTGCTCTGCTTGTGGTAGAAGTCCCTATGCGAGTGGTGTTCAGATCCTCGTTGCTGGAGCTTCCTCAGCACTTGCCGGCTACGCCCAGGCGACAGTAACCTCTGGCACCATCTGAATGTCTGTTCCCAGACTCATGTTTGCCGTCTTTGGATCTCATCCTTGTGAAGAGGTCGGGCCTTCCTGCCACCCACAAGACGTTCAGGGTACCCTCACACACGGCCAGCTTAATAGGAAAATAGCAGTGATGTGCCCAGAACAGATGATTCATTTTCATATGTGGAGAAGAAACTCGCATTGTTTTAAGTGTACCCCAGCAGCTGCTGTCATTCAGCTCTGAGCAGATGTTAGACCTCCAAAAGCTTGGCTGATAATTAAAATACTAACAGTGAGCGTTTTACCTCAGCTGCAGGTTCTGTTTACTGTAAATTTGATTTTAATGGTGCCTCTGTGCTGTTACTGAGGAGCGGTGTGCTTTTTACCTTATACAAAAGTGTCTACAATGAAGACAAATGTCTGTTACCTCTCATTTCCTTGGGAAAGATATAAAGCCACTATAACATACAGGAAATCTGAACATGCTGACAAAAATGAATGTGATCTCTTTATGGGGTTTGCCAGAAAAACAAAAGGAGACAGGGTTAATCTGCGTGTTAGCCTTTAAAGTCAGGCTTCTTGGGGAGTGCCCTGCTAACATTGGCGGAGCTTCTGATTTGCATAATTTTACCTTTTAAAATGTGTGTACTGTGTACAACTTTTGAAAAATAGGCCTCGTCTCCTAATATCGTGTTATCTGTATTGGGAGTTTTGTAAGACTGTCAGAGGACATTTAGGAAAAGGTCGTTGGGCTTCCTAATTTTCTGATTCTGTAACGCAAAAAAGAAAGTGCTAGTTTGAGTTAATGTCTTTAAGTCCAACAGAGGTGGCCTTACAGTAAGCAGACTGGGCTGCTGTTTATCTGGACTCTTTGGCCTTCAGGAAGACTCCCATACTCTGCTGGCCTGAAATTCCACAACTTGTTCAAGCCTCTAAATTCCCCAAATGCAGGAGGGGGGCACATCTTACCTTTTATCAGCTGTTACCAGTAATACTGATAGGGTGGAGCAGGATGAGGGCTAGGTCCCCAGGGCCATGCACTCCCAGGGGGATGCACGTCCTGGAAGGCAGGAGAGACAGTGCCCAAGACAGACTCCCCCTCCCAACGGCCAAGATGTTGACACCCGAAAATGGGTACAAAATGCCAAGCACACTTTGTATTGATCCCTGCATAGTTTCCCCTCCCCCTGCTTGCTCTGTTCCAGACAGGACTTAAGATATTAGAGCACTTTCTGCTAGTAAATCAACTGGCTGTTTTTAAGAAGTGCTCTTCATGGGTAAATGACAAGATCAGAGCACTTTATAGTCTAACTTTAAAGTCCCATTTCATCACCCTCATGAAGCATGATGACACTATTTCTGTCACATGAGTCAAATTTCCAAAGTTCTATGATTGTCGCAAGGTGATCTGTTGACACCCCCCGCCCTCCAGGCCTCTGCAGCAGCAAAGAAACAGTTAACCACGCCCTCCACTTCACATCCCTCCCCAAAAAGCCTGTCCAGATAACCTTAAAGGACTATTCTTATCTTCCTGCATGAGATTTGTGTGTATGGCTCCCATTACTGTTAGAGCTTCATGCATGAAAATGATAATATATACCTAAGGGTCTGATATAATACAAAATTTCTTAGGGTTTGTGACTTTAAAGGTAAAATATTGTCTTTTATTCTTTGTCACTCTTCAGTGCCCATGGAAATATCTAGGCCCACGGAGACTATTCGTGGTGAAGTTAGAAACCTGGCTGATCATGTATTTCCAATTTGAGATAAAATTTATTCTTAGTTTTTTCTGAATATCTTAGAATTTCTTTCGGGGGTCTTATGATTATCTTTGATCACTACCAATCCTAAATGTAATGATAATTGAGAAAAAGAAACTAAGACTTTTGTTACCCAAATTTGTGTCCTGGCTTGATGGAAGTATTCCTTCAGTAAAAATTGCACAGTTTATCTTATGAAATCATATATTTGAAATTATGTGAAAGAGTCTTTCAGAAATGATGTTAATTTTTCACAGAAAAATAATATTCCTTATCTCTTCTTACAAAACAATGGCCTTCCTGAAATTGAGAACAGAGCAGTGACTTTTATTATAACTCTTTTACACGTACTTTTATATGTTTATTTGTGGCATAAAGCAGATATTTACCAAAATGCCTTTTAATTATTATGTCGTCATATATTTAACACATCCTCAGGCCAGCTCGTAGCAGCCTAGGTTTCAGGATGACCAAAACAGGATTGTGCTCTGAAATAAATCTCACTAGTCTAGCTATCATATTTAACAAGCATGCCAAAGACTAAAAATAATTTTAATTTTGTATCTCCAATAACCTAAATATTTCTAATTTGTGTGTGAGTTTTATTAACCCTGACAAGAAAGCATTTCTAACCCTTGAAAATAATAGACGTAAGGTACTGACCATCCTTTGTTCTCTCAAAAAAAAGATGGCGAAATTGTCCTTTTGGCATGGGGCTCTGAGACCCAGAGGTACTCTAACCCGTTGCGATTGTCGACCAGATCAGAACTCTTTCTTGCACCGCTTGATTGGGGCTTTCCTCCAGGAACCTGAGGCAGAGCAGCGTTCAGAATGGGGCACACTCCCTGATTTGTGCTGTGTTAATATGGAGGGCACTCACTTCTTCAAAACCAGGCTTCAGTGGGAGCTCTCTTAGGGGCATCCTGCAGTAATTCCAGTAATTATTATTGTCCAAAAATGAATACATTATAGAGAAATTATTGATATCGATTTGACTGGCTGTACTATTGGTGACTGCTGTTGTAACAGTAATTGATTCCCTTCTTTGAAATTTCTAAAAGATTATATTTCATTGAATTTTAATTTGTCAGTTTTCCTGCTTTCACTAGAAAAACTGATAAGCTTTTGTGACATTAAAATATGGCTCTAATTTATTAGCATAATCTGTTAATATTGTTTCATTTTAATAGACATTAAGTATGATTTCTTAACATTTGTGTTAAAATTACATCTTAAAATTGAAGTCGAGAAAAATTATATGTGGCTTAAGAATCACAATGTCAGGTATGCCCCAAATTTTTATGCAAAAAGTATTACTTTTTTAATCGCATCATATTTGAGGTGCTTTAATTATAACAATGAGCCAGCCTAGCATTTTCAAGCTTAGCACCCTCCCAAAATATAAAACACAGTGTCTGAGGCTCAACCTAGCAATGTATAAACATGTAATACCATTTCAGGAGAAGCTTAGAAATTTAAAATAAATGCTGGCTAGTAGCAGCAAAGTGGCTTATATAGGATATTAGCGCGGGCTTCCCCATCGCATTAGGCATTTCCCCCCACACAAGTCTTCTTAATGCCATCTTTATCTGCTACGCGATGCATGAAATCTACTTTCGGTTTTAGAACTGCTAGCGACCTTTGACCCATTTAGTGGAGACACAATGTGACCTTTCTATTGTCATCGGCTTTCATTCTCCTGAAAATTCTATGAATTTTTATTACATGTTTTTTTTAAACCAAGCTGAGGCTTCAACAAATTACTTGACGCAGATGAGATGAAGTTGTTGAAGTGGCATGAGATAAGTTTTACAGCCGGCGTGTGCGCTGAGGAGCCAGGCCTGCGTCCGGCGCTGTCATACGCCATAGCTGCTAAGCCTACTATTGGATAAATACATCATTTTATGGAACATTGATTGTTCTATAAACCCAATGGAGTATTATGCTCCATGATCAAACCATTTAGATTGTGTGTAGAGCACAGAAAATGCCATATTCAGGATGGTACTAAAAGTGCCATTTGTGTATTTTATGGATGTCATTACAGGGGAAACTTCTCTCTGTAGGCCCTGTTTACTGCAAAATTTTTTAGTCTGTAATGACATTTTTCATTCACAACGTATGCCTTCAAGAGAGGGGGCCCTTGTTTTATTTGTTTCATTCGAGTTTACTGCACAAATTCTGTACATTTTAATTAAATGTAAGCTTAACAAAAGCATAAGGTATTTATTCTGTGGGAAAAAATGATGACAGTAACGCAAGAATCACACACGCACAAAAAGGAGGTAGTCAGGTCCTAAACCCTATCTGCAGCTCCCAGAAGTGCAGCAGACCCCAACCAGAGCCTTGAGCGTGGTGTGGGGGTGTGCCTCTCTACCGTTTAGCCCTCTGCTCCAGCCTGGCGCGGTGGGTGCTTTTTGACTCTGGACGTGTTCTCTTCAGAGGACAAGCAGGAAGGAACTGAGTTTCGTAATGGTCTTCTGGAGAAGTGAGCCTCATTAGAAATCATTCCTCTGAAAACAAATCCTCAACCCAAAAAACCCTTCTTATTCCACCTGAGTCGTAGACTTTGGATGCGTTTGGCCATGAGAAGGGAATATATCTCTGTACTCAGGAAAGCAAATGAGCAGTGAGCTGGGATTTCGTAAACAGGCTGGGATGCATTTTAACTTCATTTTCATCTTCTATGCAAAGCTACTTATTGTCCTATTGGAAACAGATCCAAAAAGACTGATTTAGACACGCTCTTTGATTAGCTGCTATTATTGTACTGAAATCCAACATTGTCTTTGAAAAATGTAAAGTGTAATACAAATATTCCGTTGGGCACCCAGGCTCCATTAGCGATGTGTGCGATTTTGGAGCTGTAACAGTGACTAAGCAGTTAAGGGTAAGACCTGTACGAAGTTCCTGTTTTCCAAATCCTATAGCCATTTGCCATTTGCATTGGTGAGCTTTACAGTTCATATTTACTAGGAAGATGTCAAAATTGAAGTTGATTTGCCCAGTAAATTCTTGGTCATAGCCCAGTTAGAATTTAAAGTTACAGAAGAGATTCACATTAGTTTAAATGACACTTGAACTTCTGCATAGCTCAACATTAATTCATTATGGTCGAAATGGAAGAATCTTCAGTGAGTGAGTCTTTTTCAATCTGATTGAGGCTGTTACATTTTATAGGTGCTATTTTTCAAAGCAGTACTGACAGCACTCGAAGTTATTAAATTGCTGAATCAAAAGATGGACCTGCACTCACATTTATGAACTGTGAGGCAATCGCTGGGCTTGCGCTGAGCGGAGGGTAAGATGTTGGTGGTGTTAAGCTTCATCACACTGCGTCGTGACAGCACTATTTACCCATGTAGTTTACTTTAATGATCTGGAAGTGGCTTAACCCACCTCCGGATTCAAATAAACTCAGTAAGTAGTTCAGAATAGCATAATTATCAGTGCTGCAAGGGATTCAGAGGGTAATCCTACGCCCGGGAGATTCTCCGTCCAGTCGCAGACGAAAGCAGGGAACTGCTTGGACTCTGAGCGTGTAGTGTTTCTTTCAGAGTCTAGCGAAAAACAGGATTTTTGTTCCTTCCCAACCATGGTGGTTTCTCCTGTTTTTTAATGTAAAGGCAGTATGTCCTCTTCTGTAATTAACTGAGGAGGAAGGGATGATTTGAAGGCTTTCTTCTTTATTTATGTGTCCATATTTTTTTCTCCAGACTCTAAATTAAACTGAAAATGACCTTGAAATTAGAGAATGGACCGAAACAAATCAAGTTCAGGGTGTAATGAAGAAGAATGGACAGAAACAAACTGGATCCAGTTCAGAGCACAATGGAGGCGAGGAGAATGTTACAAACTAGGTAGAAAACAAGAGGGAGGGGAGAGATTGTAAGCGTACCAGAGGAAGACCTTGGCAAAGCAGACAAAGATCTAGGGGTCCTAGTGGATGGCAAATTGACCAGGGATGGCAACACCCGCCCAGCTTACATTCAGGCGTACATGGAGATGTGAACGTCAGAGTCTGTGGAGTGCTCACCCTGATCAGGCCTTCTGCTCCTATTCTGAGCCCACTTTGACCTCTTTGAACAGAGAGAATTCAGGGCGGGTTAAAGTTCAGAAGAAACCATGAGATTAGGTTAAAGCATAGAGACAGTGATTCGGCCCTTTCTTTCTAGGATCCGTGTGGTTTAACTTAATCTCATGCTCACTTTCTGAACTTTAATCCTCCTGAGGATGTGTTTTTCTTTTGTAAAGCAGGAGAAGGGGGAAGAGGGAGGGAGGGAAGGAGATCTCTTCAGCCCGCACATCCCTGGGCAGGTCAGTTTGAACGCACTGGATTAATTCCCATAAAACTCTCCATATGCTCACATAAGCTTTGGGAAGTCTGCAGAGCCCCTGGGGTAGCAGTTGCACAGCTGTCCTGTGACATCTCCCACCAAGCATCCCACCGTAGGTGTTCAGCGAGCACTTGCTAATGGAAGCCTAAAAGGAGCCGGCTGGGAGCCTGCGTTAGTGGTCCCCAGTTGTTCTGCACTTGGCTAGGAGGGTAAGCAGGAGAAGAGACAGTACGTTATAGTTAGGTAATTCCTTTAGCCAGAGTCATCGACATTTTGGACCCTCCTGTGAGAAGGTTTAATTGACCTTTAAGATGTGATGGTTTACTTCTGCCTGGTTGGTGAGGGCATGGCTGGCATGGGTCACCCACCGCTGTCCTCCCAGCTCCGAGCAGTGTCCTCTGGTCCTAGTGTTCAGTAGTCACTGAATGTATAAACAGAAGGTTCTGCTGCTGGAGATCGTCCTGTTGACCCCACTGGTCTTGTCTTGACCTAAGAGTTTATGATTCCATAATCTTTTAAGATTCATTGTAGAGAGAGTTCTCTGAGAAATAATAAATGTTAATTGGTCCTAATCTTTGTTTAAAAAAATTGCTTACTTATACATTTTGCGTCCTCACTGGGAATCAGAGCCTGGGAGGCTGAAGGAACGTGGTGTACAGAACATCGATCCTGCAGACTCACTCTGTGGTGAGCTCAGCTCCGATTAGTTCAGCACACACGCCAGCAAGTGCCCCCCGAGACTCTTCTGCTCCCTTACCCTTTCCAGGCGGGAGGCACCTCATCCTCAAGAGTTAAGGAGGACGCAGTGGTCTGACACCCTGTGGACTCAGACTGTTGAACAGTGGATGCGGGATGTCAGGACTTCAGAGCAGCATGTGTGGAACAGGCCAGGAGTTTGCCTTTGTATAACTGAATGTGTGGTTCAAACCCAGGACCATTGGGTGTGAGTCTGGACATGTCCTCTTGGTAGATATGATCTCATAGCTTCTGTGGGTCCTGCCGGAGATACTGTCCCCACAGGAGGAGGACCCTGACTGGGGTGTGTGCTTAGAGCAGACTCACTTTTGAGGGAAATGCTTTCTTATAGGATGGCACCAACATGGTAAGCAAAACTGTTGTCTTATTTTTAAGGGATGCTAACCATAAATAATCTAGCAATTCTTAATCCTTTTCTTTCCTTTGGTAAGGATAAAGTACGCTTTTTAAAATATGACCTACGCTAAAGAGAGTAAAGTGAAATATTTCAAAAATGTGGTTGCCACTGAAATATGGAAATACTCGCTATAGATTATATATAGATCATTCTCTTACTTAGGAGGGAAGGAGGCAATAATAAGAAAACTGATGGAAAATTTGGGATCTAAAGAAGAAAATAGGAACTCTTTTAACAAAGAGTCAGTCTCTTTTTATGAAAACAAAGATTACAATTTTCGGTCATATTTTACCCTGTCAAGTTATTAAACAAGCCTTGGCCTGTGTGGCAGATGACACTGGGGAGGACAGGACGGGTGTGCGCCTGCCCTCTGCCCCCTCGCCAGGCCCAGCCTCGCCTCCTGCCTTACCTGGCAGCCGCCCCCTGCTCTCACTCCGGCCTCCTTCCCCTCCCACCTTCGATTCTGCCTTCAGAGCCTTCTCTCTGGAGCTGGGAGGACAGCGCAAGTCCCCAGCCGCTGACCTGCGGAAGATTGGCTTGAAGCTCTTAGTCCTGTGGCAGCCGCGGGCCTTTAGGGATTCCTCTGCCCTCCTGGGCCGGCGTCCAGAGTACAGACCGCAGATCATGAAGGCCGATGCCTTCAGGTGGGACTCGGGCCGGTGAGTGGACAGCAAGGCCAGCAGCCTGCAGTCGCTCTTCTGTCCCAGGGCCCCACCCTCCCCGCGTCCTGACACTATTCTCCCCACTCCTGTCCCTGCTCCTCCTCCTGTGCCCAGCTGTTTCCTCTCTATTTTTCATGTGCCCGTGTCCCCAGGGCTTATCTCAGTATTTTCTAAAACAGTCACTGTGTTTTCACTAAGAGGAGTTCGGGGCTAGGATTTACAAAAATAAATGTTGTGCCACTGTTACAGTCTAAAACAGATGCATTCTTTTACTTTCCTGCTTAAAAACACAACAGAGTGCTTCTCTCCGCAGACTAGTCCACACACCTTAGTGCCGGTGAAGGAGGCACGCAGAGCCTGGTCTGAGTGGGGCTCTCTGATCCCCTGAAAGCCCAAGCCCTGGCACCCCAGGTGCTGGGGTTCCCCAGGTTCCTCCGCCTCTGCTGGGCCTCTGCTGCTGCGGCCTTCAGGCCCTTCCCCTCCCAGCCCAGGGAGTGGTTGGATAGTCCTGTCCCTCAGGGCACCTGGGAATGTTGTTTCTTTGATTCATCTTTCCTGAATATTCTTTCCTGCAGCTTGAACGTGTTTACCTCTCTGCTGTAGTCCTTGTCACCTTATGTAATCTTTAAGTCATTCAACAAACACATCTTTATTGACTGTTTGCTGCTTGCTAGGCGTTTGATTTACGTAAGATCCACAATGCGGAATAAGACCGTGCGCTCTCAGAGCTGCCCCCCAGCTCTGCCCTATTATGCTTCCCTCCAGAGTCCCCGTGTGGCCGAGACTCTGCGTCCGTGCTCTGTCCCCAGGGCCTGGCACACAGTGACCCACGGTGGACCACGCCTGGCAGGCAGGCTGCCTTTTCACCTCAGTTTAGTGCCCGACACGTAGTAGATGCTCAATAAATACTTGAAATAAACTCTTGTAGCTCTGCTTATCGACGGCATAGTTTTAAATTTAATGTGCAAGGCTTTCATTCTCTTTGCTGAATAAACAAATCTACTGTATCTAATATTTGGACATTAAAAAAAGATTTTCCTTTGGGTTAGAAGATGCTGCTACTAACTGTTGACTGATCTTCACTTACCACCAATGGCTGAATAGTTAGAAAATTGTTAGAAATGACAGTAATTGAAGGGAGTTAACCATATTCCTCCCAGGGAGCTAGAAAAGCAGACAGTGGCTGACAGAGTTGTATAGGGACAAACAGGAGCCTGGCTGTTAGCACCACAGCTTTACCCGCTCTTGAGCCGGTAGCACACCTGTCAGGCCAGTGAACGGCAGCCTGGAAGCCCCGAGGCCGGGGGCGCTTCATCTCTTGAGTAGTGGTTCGCAGTAATGTTTCTGTTGAGGTTTTAAAGCTTCTACAGAAACACTGTCTTACTTTTAAGCCTACAAGTCATTTTTCTAGGCTCTAACTGGTCCCTGTCTCCCATAGGCATTGTTTCCAAGTCCTATGAATGCCGTCTGAAGGGCCAAGGAGCCACCTTCGTGGAGACGGACAGCCCCTTCACCGCGGCCGCGCTGGCAGAGGAGTCTCCCGTCAGAGAGAGGCCCCTGAGGAGCAGCAGAAGGCAGGCGGCGCCCGAGCAGGTGCAGCAGGTCATCATCATCCAGGGCTACGATGGGGAGTTTGCCCTCGACGCCTCGGTGGAGGAGACCGCTGCGGCCACACTGCAGACGCTGGCGCTGGCGGGCCAGGTGGCCCGGGTGGTGCACATCACGGAAGACGGGCAGGTCATCACCGCGAGTCAGAGCGGGGCACACGTGGGCAGCGTGGTGCCCGGGCCGGTTCTGCCAGAACAGTTGGCGGACGGAGCCACCCAGGTGGTGGTCGTGGGGGGCTCGATGGAAGGCCACGGCGTGGACGAACCCCTGAGCCCAGGTGGTGCCATGATACAGCAGGTGACCAAGCAGGAGATTTTAGATCTCGCCGAGGCCAGCGTCCCCCCGCCCGATGCGGCCTCCGCCCTGGACGCACTGCTGTGTGCGGTCACCGAGTTGGGAGGGGCGGAAGGCAGGGCTGGGCCCGAAGAGAAAGGCAGATCTGGCCACAAGGACGTGCTGGTCCAGCTGCCCAGTCAGGAGGTGCCCCACGCTGCTGCCCAGCCTGAGGCCCCCGAGATCCATATGTTCCAAGACGTTCAGGAGGCCCCCGCCGCCATGGGGCCCATGGAGGTGCTGACCGAGGTGGTTCGTCCCTCAGCCGTCGTTGCCTCGCAGGAGCACGCTCAGGTGGCCTTCAAGAAGGTGGTCCAGGGGGTACTCCAGTTCGCTGTCTGTGACTCGGCTGCAGCCGGCCAGCTCATGAAGGAAGGCGTCACCCAGGTCATTGTGAATGAAGAGGGGACCGTCCACATGCTGGCCAGAGAAGGCTCTCAGATCATCATGCAGGAGGCGGAGGCCCACGGCCCGCACGTGGATCTGGCCGAGTCGGACGGGGAGATTTCGCAGATCATCGTGACTGAGGAGCTAGTCCAAGCCATGGTCCAGGAGTCTAGCGGCAGCTTTCCTGAGGGTGCGACTCATTATATTGTGACAGAACTGCCCCCGGGGGTGCAAGATGAGACGGCTATGTACTCCCACACTGTGATAGAGACGTCAGACTCGCAGGAGATCCTGCAGGCCGGGGCTGCACTCAGCGCGGAGGCCATGGTCCCGAATGGAACCGAGCAGTTGACAAGTATGGTCATTTACACCCAGGAGGGCTCCCCAGCGGCAACAGTAATTCAGAGCCAAAGAGAGGGTAACGAACTCCAAGAAGCCTAAAGCATGGATCTTTACGCTCAGCACAGGGCAGATGTGGGAAGATCCAGCTCACGTGGGCACAGTGTTTCCTGAACTTCATTGGCAAAGCCTTCCAAACGACCAGGACGGTGCTCCGGCCCAACACGCCCTCTGGGTGAGGCTAACGTCGACTGCTAGAAAGGGCACGCGAGGCGCCGTGGCTGTGCCAGCCGAGGCAACTGCATGCTGAGTGCAGCCACGAAGGGGCAGCCAGCCGCAGGCCAGGCGCCGCGGACGGAGGCGGGGCCCTGTGCAGGCCAGATCTGTTCACTGTTCGGTGCTTCTGTTAACCGCCTTTCCCTCCATTCTGTCCACTGTGCTGCGGAGAAACTAAGCTTTTTCCTGGGTTTTTCCCCCGACAAACGTTTTCCCATTTCAGTTATCCAAGGGCTGTGTCCTAGTCGGGGAAAGTAAGAACAGTGTGTCTTGTGGCTTGAGACATGTCTGCTCTTGCAATCCAGCATGTCGCGGTTTCAACATTTTATTATATATTTGGTTAAAAATTGCAGCTACAAGTATTTCTGTCTTGAAGCAGTCCCCTCCTGTTCATTTTTTTGAAATTTTAGGATCACAGTGTCCCCAGACCAAAGGAAGCCTGTGAGTTCATTTCCTGTGTCACTTTCCCCACTGAGGCGATTGTAGGCGTATCCACTGCTCTGGTTGCATTCTGCTTAAAAGACGCCTCCTGCAGCCCATGGTTAAGAAAAGCCTTGACGTTTATATTCAATTACAATATCCCTTGGTTAAGACGACCTGATGCTTCTAATTTTGACTTAGTTTCATACAATAAAGTCTATATATAAAATGTGCACTCTGGAAAATATTGTTCCTATCAATATTTTGCTTTTATAACAAATATTTGCTGGTATTGGTATCGTTTTGCAGGATTTATTTGTGATTTCTGTCGGTGTGAGGGAGCTGACATTAAGCGTTAATCACGGAGCAGCCCCCACAGCCCTGGCACTGCCCAGCGTCGAGTGTCTTGCTGTGGCTCCTGCAGCTGTGGAGTGCGAGGTCACGTCCCAGCCACTCACTTCTGATGCGATTGCTCTTCTTCCCTCTCCAAAACTGTAAAATAATCCCTCCCCCAAATGCAAAGGTTGTTTTTGTTCTGTTTCTTTTTTCTTTGAAATAAAATTATAACATTAAAAGATTCTGATGACATTGTATTTCTAGCAGCCAACCAATGGGCCGCTGTGGAAACAAGAGAACTAGTGCTCCTGCCGACCGGGGCTCTCCCTCTCTGCCCACGTGAGTGCGTGTCCTGGTTTCTGACGGACATTGGCAGCCTGGTGCTACCTCCTGAATGTTTGGCACATGGCCCAGGCAGATTCTGGTGACAGTAACACATTCCATCATGGTTAGTATTAAAAAATTGTGAAGAACAGACATGAGAGAAAATGGTACCTTTTGGGTTTAAATAAAAGTACCGTTTAAACCCCTTCCTGAGAGGACAGCGTGGAGATGAGCCTCACTGAGGAGCTGAGCCAGCTGCCCTTCCCCTCACCTCGTCCTCAGTGCTGAGTCCCAGCCGTCCCAGGGCCACCTCCCTTGATACAGGTACCCCTCCAAAAAAGATAAAAGAATCTCAGGTTTGACACTGCGATTCGTAATTAGCTGAGTATGACTTGCTCATGTTTCTTAAAAATGGCAGAGCAATTCAGTGCTTCTTAAACACTGTCTTCAGCAAACAGTGACAGGATCAACTCCCGTGTGTTATTAGGATAAAGGTGACCTTTACAAAGTGATGCCCTCTCCAAGCTTCTCATACATGTTAAAAAAAAAACATGGGGGGGATATTTTTCAGTGGAAATATTTCTTCCTGATCATTCCTCCCGTTAGGTGTAGCCCGCGGTCCTCGGCTCAGATGCTAATTCCTGGCTGTACTTAGTCCTGTACAGCTAACCTTTCTGCCGCAGCCCAGGCTGTTGACACTGACATGCTGCAGTTTACCGTTTGTGATTTATTTAGGATAAATATGTCTCAGGTGGCATTTAATCCTTCATAAAACCAGTGTAGCCTGCAGTGTCAAACCAGCAATCACGTTGTATGCACAATGAAAAGAGCAGGCCTTTGCATAAAAAAATTGTACAGAAGGTGTTTCGAGGCTCAGAAGGATTGCAAAGGATTCACTAAGCTATTGTATCCCGTAATTACCTATGGAGCTGGGTTAATGTTACCTCTCTTTTCTCTCTCATTACACAACTATTGGGATGTAAGGGAGCTGAAGAGGCACCTATGCAAACGTGTCCTCAGAATAATGAGGCGTGGCTGGGTTGTGAGCAGGGCACATTTATTGGAGCGTGGATTGTCTATACAGAAGAGGGGAGCAAGCTCACAGCTTTCCTGGAGGTTTTTGCTAGAGAATGCAATAGAATTGTAAAGAAGCAAAAAACAAAGCAAATGAGATATTCACTTGAGAATGTAATCCAGAAAGGCTACCTCTGTATTAAGCTACAGCCAATTCAGTGACTGAGCCTCAAGGATGTATGGCATGCGAGGAGGCCCGGACTGCCCACATCAACGTATAGAAATGGTTTACATTTCCACTTCCATGGCAGAAGTTGGGCAATGCTCACCAGGTATGGTGGAGAGTTGGAGAGCAGTTTCCACACAAAGGAGGTTTTAGCCATGTAAGGTCACTTGAATGAAACGCCATGACTCAAGCAGGCATCCTTCTGGGATACTTCGGGCCTCACTGAACACTTGGAACAGAGGGAGAGAGGATACTCCCAAACATCTCCCACCATACCACAAAACACACAACAAACACACCTGCATCGTCGGACAGATACAGAGAACATCCTTTGGCTACTTGGTTTGCTCTGAAGAACCAAGTCAATGTGCTAAGATTGTGTCAGTGTGGCACTGAAAGTACCACTGTCATTTATCAGCTCAATCCAGAAATGTGGCCTCAAAGTCCTAGAAGACAGATGGTAAGCAGCCTCAGTGGACCTTTGTTCAGTCACCCAATAGATCACCGTGGAAACCCCCTTGAGGCCCAGGCCTGGCCACGCTCATGCCAAACTCCACAGCTCCAACCCACCACTCCCTCCAATTAAGAGCCCCACTGCCCAGTAGCACAGCGTCTAGGAAATTCTTTGACCAATGGCCGACGTTTCTATTTCTCAATTCTATCAAACCTTCTGTTTTCCTGAACATAAAGATAAAATAATGGCAATAGGAAACAATTGAAGAACCAGCTTAGCCTCCTGACCCAGAAGTGGTTCTAGAAAGAGAATTAGGGAACAAGAAAGTCATTCATGAAGCAAACTAAAAAAAGAGCTGTAAGTTTTTCCTTATTTTACTGTTTAATATTAGTCCATAATTTCAGAGAGCACACAGCTCACTTAAGCAACCTCCTCCCGCTCCATCTTGTTGAAGAATACAATTCGTTTTCTGCTCCTCCAGGGTGATATCATTTTACATGAAGAAGAAAGTTAGCTCAGATGGCAGTTATGTGTTTCGGAAGCACCTTCTAATCAGGGACTGGTGATTCATTGTTAGCTTCAGCGGGCGATCCATCTGACATGTAAGGGGAAAAATTAGCAGCTGTCACTGCATGATGAGTTAATTTCCTGATAGGCCTGACACTGAAAAGCCATTTGGAGACGTGGCAATGGCTGACAAGAAAACCTGGCGCTGCTTTATAATTGGAGATAAAGAAAGGGCAGAGAAACAGGCCGGGGAGGGGCCCGCGCATCTACAAGGGGGAGCCGTTCGTGTCTGCGTGTGCTTGCGTGGCGCGGCCGTGCCTGCCCTCGGTGGCTCGTCCCGGTGTCCGGGGCGCCCGCCCGCCCCCACCCTGTGCCTGTTGCGTGCTCGCATGCGCCTGCGAGGTTGGAGAGTGACACAGGTGCCTGACATTTTCACGGAAAGGCGAGAGCACAATGTTCTCCTTTTGATGGTCCCCTTGGCAATTTTCATAATTGGAGCTCAGGCTTTCAATCGTGGGATAATATTTTATCACCATAAAAAAGTAACCCCATGAAATAAATATTGTGGAAACTCACAAGGAGGAAGTGAAGGTTTCCAGCAGAACGAGGAGGACGTGGGGTGGCCCAGGTGGCTCGATGAGTGAATAAGGTGTCTGGCCCCCCTCAAATCTGCTCTTGAATTGCTTTTCCTCAGGGCACCCATTTCTGGCTCAACAAGTTGGGAAAAAAATACTTTTTTTTTAACATCTGGAAGATGGAAATTAGAAAGAGAGAACTTGAAGTATGAAACTGACATGTGAGTCTTACCGGGAGGGGCTCGCGTGGTCTTCATGGGGGGGAGGGACTTGATGAAGACTTCACGTGTGGAATGCTAGAATCAGGAGCAGAGGTGCTGGCACCGGCACCCTTCTGGGTGTTTACCAAAGTGAAGACTGAACAACATTGTGAACACCAGGGTCGGTGCCCGTTGGAACCCGGGGCTGAGTCACACAGTCGCTGCTGCCCGTCTGGGTCTGTAGAATCAATGGCACAGAGACTTCCTGAGGAATATTCACCTTGAGAAATGAGCATGAGGTGAAGAACTTTGTGCTTCCTCAGCCCAGGACAGGATTCTAGTTTCTCTTCTCTCAGATGGTTGCAAAGGGTGTCATGTAACCAACCTTCCCTGGAGCAGGCCTGGCCGAGAGAGGGGGACAGAAGCACCTGTGTGAGCACATGGTCACAAAGACCTGTTACCAGAATTAGATAAATCCACTCTAAATCTCTCAGTCAAAGAATCATTTACTTACTCCATGGCCCTGCATTTTCAATACCTTTTAATAAATTCTTTTACAATGACCTAATTTCAACATGGCTTTCAACATCATGAGAAGATAATTTATAACCAGGATAAACAGAAGCATATGGACCAATCCACTCCATCAGTGCCATTTCAGTGCTTTCCAGAACATCTCATGTTACCCTTCAAATAACTTTTTAAGTAGAGGGATCAAAACCAACACTAAGTAAAGGTTTGTTTTTTAATTTCCAAACTGGGTTCTGGTTTAGAGACGAGGCACTTTATGAAGGCTTATCTGGGGCTGCCAGCTGCTCCAGGCGTGGGAAGCAGGCAGGAGAGTGTTGGTTGGGAAGGGGGTTCCCTTAGCAGGACGACCTTTGTCCTCGTGCCCTGCTGACCCCCAGAGCCTCAGCAGATCTTCAGATCTGAGAATGGGGCCAGAATCCAACAGGAAATGCTACACCCTGGCTTGGGCCCGCCTTCCACCTTTGCCTCCGCTGTGGTCCAAAGAGGTGGAGGAAGTTTTAGCTTCAAAGCTGTGAGACGTGGCCCGTGACAGATGGGTCTTAGAGCCCATAATGAAGGACCATCCCGTGAATCACTCTCCTGGTAATGGTGGTGGATTCACGGTGACTCCACAGCCGCAGTTTCTGCCCCCATGTTCAGAAGGCCCTGTGAGATGGGGGTGGGCACAACACAAGTGACAGTAACCAGATGCGTCCCCCCCAGAGTGTGACTTCTGGACAGGCTGGAAGTTGAAGGTCCCCCACTGTGGGCTACACAGGCCCACCCCTCCCTGACCTTCTGCGCTTCGCAGAGTCTGGGTTGCTTGTCTTTATCTCCATTCCCAGTAGACCTTTGACGCGAGGGCGGAGGCTGTGTTTCCATCTTTGCCCTCTCGGCTGCCAGCATGGCTGGGTCCTCAGCAGATCATTTTGGATGAGTGGATAAATACATGAATCCTCAATTCTTCATCAGTTTATTTTCTGCTTCGCCTTCCTTTCTGTTTTTTAGTCATAATTTTCTCAGATAACAAAAATCTGTGGCTGGAATTGAACAGTGAATGCATCATGAACATAATTCTTACTGGTCAAAAACTGGTTCAATACGCACTTCTCCACAATTCCACCTTTTGCCAGAACGTTCTTGTTGAGGGTCCTGAGACCAAACCTCAGGACAAACACTGAATCAAGTTCACACACGGTCTCATCATACATGTTAAGGTGACTGTCCAAGCTTTTTATCGACAGGAATAGATGACGAAGATTTCCTCTTCACTAACAATTATTCTAATCTTAAGGGAAGCGTAACAGTCCGTGCCTGTGGCGCCAGATTAAACATGTTCTGTTCTAATAAATTAGAGTTCTGTTTGCTTATTCCCCATTTCCTTCTAGCCCTGAGTCCTGGGCCAGAGCTATTTATTCCCCCGATTATTCCTTCTTTGACATGTTGTGAAAAGAAATCCCAGTGCTCTTGGTGGTCTTGAATGGTCATGACTTTTTCTTTTTTTGGGGAGAGAGCTTTGACCCCAGCAGGAGGTGATGCCAGGGGACCAAGCGAGCAGTGGAGCTGGTTGACCCCAGACCACGAGCTTCCTCCTTCCAGCTGCTGCATCCCTGCTGTGTCCTGAGATGAAGTTGGTCCACTGGAGACTAGAAAGTAGCGCCAAGAGGAGGGAAACAATACCGTGTTTAACTGATTCCAGAATGCACACTGGCACAGCTCAGTACCCCTGAAATCGGGACGCATGGATAGTGTCTTAGATCCAACTATACATCTTTATGGAGCAAGTCTTGGCGAGAGAAAGCCTTGGGGATCCCTTGGAAAGAGTGACAGGCGTCTAGCAATCCCTGAGGCTGAACTTCCAATCACCTCTTACGGTCTAAGGAAGAAGGCTTATCATGGTCGTGGCCACTGATGCATCTGGATGGGGCAGGACACAGGCTTCTCATTGTAAGGGACTCGAGTGGTCCCACAGTGCAGTCCTAAAATGGGAAGGCTCCAGTGTGGGTGTTGTCACAACGAGGTGCGTGGGGCTGCTCCTGGCATCTTGGGTGGAGGCGAAGGATGCTGCTGCACACCCTGCGGTGCCTGGGACGGCCCCACCACAGATTGCTAGTCGGCCACTGAGGTCACCAGGCTGAGCAGCCCTGCTCTGAGTCCATATTATACACGCCCCTTTCTGCTCTGCTGGCCCCATGTTGAGATGAAGGTGGATGTGACTTGCTGCTGCTTCCCTGGGAAGCTCCTGGGCAGCAGTGGGTCTGAGATCGAGGCTGGCGAAGGTTCGCTGCTCCTGGAACCAGGAGGACGCCCAGCCGGGCACTGTCTTCACATCAAGAAAGCCTGCCACTGTGTGTCCTGTCCCCAGAGCGTCGGCAGGCTCTCGGTGCTCTCGGCACGTGGTGGCAGCGGCCAGCTTCCAGGAGCGCTGAGATCCAGACGCCAGAGCCAGACCGGTGTCCTGCAGCAGGGACAGCTGAGCAGGGCATCCGCCAGGCTCCTCTTGGCTTTCTCTTGATGCTTTTCTCCATTTATTTCTCCACCTGTGAAACCTGGAATCCGTTCATTGATGTGTGTCTGTGTTTTTCTCTGTTTAATGCCATTCAGTTGTGCAGCCCTGGAGCCTTCCCTCGGGCCTCTCAAGAGAAGAGGAACGCCCACCCCACCGATGCTGTGGTGCCGAGGCCCAAAGGGCCCCGTCCTCGGGAGGAGATGGAAGCTGGGGCAGGCGGGGCAGTGGAAGGGAGGGCACCCGCGGGGGAGTGCTCCTGCTCAGCACGGGGGTCCTCTCCCGACCGCACCGGCCACCTCTCCTGGAACTGCCTCCCGTCAGCCCTTCTCCGCGGCTTCTCTTCCTTGTCTCCTCCCCGAGGACCGTGTTGACTGCTAGATGCATTGTTTTGAGGACGGTGCTCACTAAACATAAGCTCCTTGAACGCTGGGTTTGCTCCGCCGTCTTTGCAGAGATTGTCCTCTGTTTCCAGGCTCAGCAGCTGTGGCCTTTGAAAGAGGAATAGCATGCTCAGGGGTCTTGAGTTTTGATGAAAGATTAGTCTCAGGGACGTCTCTGGGAAGACGCTGCAGTGGGCTCGGGGCAGCCTGAAACCAGGGGCACAGGGAAGGCGGTTCTGGAGTCGCCGCGTTGTCCGCGTGTGGCAGCCGCACCCTCTCCTGCCGCCCTGGCTGACTTTGCTTTACTCTTCTGCACGATGCAGAAAGCTGGTTGCCTGCCATTCCTTCGGAAGACAGGACCAATCCCAAGCCAAACCAGCCAGGCGGCGTAGAACCCAGTCATGGGGGAAATTCTGCAGGCACTGGCACCCCACGGGATGAAGAGGCTACAGGAGATCAGAATGGCTCTTCGCTGTGGTCAGTGGGCTGTCCATCAAGCCGTGTTCCTCAGGCTGATCACACGCCCCTCTCAGTAACAAAAATGAACTCACAGCTGATATATGTGTGTACAAACATTGTAGACGTATATTATACACTAATAGTGTAATCAGAACACAAACACACAAATAGAGCTGTTCCAAGAATGAAGATAAAATAAAGCATGTTTTATTGCTTGGCTGATCCAAAAGCTGTATACTATCATTATATATTAGGGCAAAATTCATCTTTTCAAAAAGTGGATGTAAACTCATATTTGAGAGTGCCTTCTGGATAAATTGGCATGCTTGGCCTTGTGGTGAGACCTAGGGTGATGGTGGTGTCAGCCGGCTGGCACAGAGCTCAGAGCAGAGGAGGAAGGGGGTTGGTTCAGCACCCTTTGGGCCACGTTGTTAGGACCAGCTCTACCGCACGATCTTGAGGATGTTTCGTGAGGCTCAGCTTGGTGAAAATCACCGCCTCCAATCTGTGGCTCCATTGAGCGGCACAGGGGAGCTGCAGTGTGGAGCAGTACGCCCTCTGCTTTGTGGCCCTCTCTGCCCTCAGCAAACCTGTGACCGAGGGTGACACAAGCTGCCTGACAAACTGACCCAGTGAGGTGGCCGGCCTTGTCCATGGGATCTCTTCCAAATTTTGTGTGTGTGTGTGAGGAAGATCAGCCCTGAGCTAACATCCATGCCAATCCTCCTCTTTTTGCTGAGGAAGACTGGCCCTGAGCTAACATCCGTGCCTATCTTCCTCCACTTTATGTGGGACACCGCCACAGCATGGCCTGACAAGCGGTGCGTCCGTGCACGCCCCGGATCCGAACCTGGGCTGCCAGCAGCAGAACGTGCGCACTTAACCGCTATGCCACAGGGCCAGCCCCTCTTCCAAATTTTTTAATGAAAACACATATAAATAGAAGTTCTTGTATTTTCTTTCTGTACCCAGTGGATCATCTGCGCCCCACTCTGGTGACCCCTCACCAGAGCACCCTGATGTCTCGCTGCTCCTTGACTCTCAGGAGGTGCTGTGACAGTGGCAGGAGCTGAGCACAGCTTTGGTGACTCCACACAGTCTGCATGTTCACAGTCGGGGGGGGCCGGGGCTTGGCAGCCGCAGTCCTTTCCTCACTTCACCCTCAGGCAGCTGTAGCATGAGTCATTTGCAGGGGTCCTGTTGCGTGAGGGCTCTGTGAGGGGACAAGACAGCCTGGACTTCTTGGCTTTGTGTATGTTTGCTCCCCAGACCACATACACTCTGGTCCCCCCATTCCTCCCACGGCACCCATTAACACCTTCTTAGCTGTGTGTGAGGATTGAACACACACCTGCATAGTTCCCTACCCCAAACCCACAAAAAAGAAAACCAAGGAATAAAAAGGTGTAATCACGCAATGACAAAGAGAATAAGAGAGGCGACCAGAGCAGAGATGAACATAAGATTGGGAGAAGGTGAAAGGGGTTGGGGAAGGGGTACTAATGGAGCAGAACGGAGAAACCAGACCCTCAGTGCCAGCAGAGGGAGGTCCCAATCAGCAATTGTGTTCCAGAACCCTGAGCAGCTCAGGCATCGATGCTACAGAAGGTGCACATGGTGGGGGTGGGGCTGGGGCTGAAACAAGTTCCTCCCTCCACCTGACCTCTGTGGCCAGGCAGGTACCCCTGCCCACTTCCTAATCCAAGAGACGACTGGAAGCTTTTTTCTTCTGGAGAAATCCAACCAGAAAGGCTCTCAGCTGAGGACACAGCAAAGAGTTGGGGGATGCCACTCGTAAAATAGGATTAAGAGAAAATCTCTGTACCAATTAAGACCCACCTCTCCCAGTCTTCCCCCTGCTGGGCTCCACGACTACAGAAACCAAATATGTGACCCCAGGTAGAAGACAGGAAGATTCTTTTCTGGAGAAACTGAACAACCCTAGAGAGAAGAACTCCATACATAGATATTCAAGGATTTCCCAGTGGAAAGGCCAACTGCCGAGGATCACTCTGAACTGAAGGCCAGCTGCCAAGAAGCCCTACACTGAGGTGCCAATCAGCCTTGGTGCCCCACCCAAATATGGACATAAGGTCAAGACCCAGCATGAATCGAAAAGATCAAAAATGAACAGGAGGAAAAACAGAAAGAAATTCAGCAGAAACGTATTTAAAGAAAATTCAACTGCACTTAGATAATAAGAGAGAATATGCTTCCATAAAATAATACATTTCTATATTTTTAAAAAGTGAGAATAAGAGAACAAGAAAGAACTCCAGGAAATTAAAAACAAAATAGATGTGATTTCAAATAATCCATCAAAGGGTTGGAAGATAAAGTCAAGAAAAGCTCTCAGAAAGTAGGACCAAAAGACAAAGAAATCGAATATAGGAAATACAACAAACCAGAAAGTTAAAGTATCAATATTGGAAATCCAAAACCAACTAAGAGAAGGTATAGAAAGGGAAAATAGGAAAATCAGAAAGAAGGAAACTGTCAAAGAATTAATTCAAGAAAAATTGCCAGACTGAGGGATACAAATTTCCAGCCTCAAAGGACCCATTACGTGCCTAGCAAAATGAATGAAAAGGACCCATACTGGGCTTATCAACATGAAATTTCAGAATCCCAGAGAATGCAATACTAAAAGCTTTCACAGAGAAAAATAAAAGAGGTCACACAAAGGAAATCAAAATGGCAACAGACTTCTAAAAACAATCTTGGACACTAGAAGTAAAAAAGGAGTATCTTCAAAATCCTAAGGGAAAACTGTATTATAAAAGAAGAATTCTATATCCAGCTAAACTGTCAACCAAGTGTAATGGTAGAATGAAGACATTCTCAGATTTGCAGGTTTGCCTCCTGTGCACCTTTTTTCATGAAGCTGCTGAAAGATGTGCTCTTGTAGAAGATGGATTAGTCTTGGGATTCAGGAGCAGAAGATCAACATAGGAGCAACCAAGGGAGTTTCCAGGGTGATGCTTATTAGAGCAGATAAAGGGAGAGCTCTAAGTAAAAAGGAATAGGCCAGATGAATGACTTGATATATTCATTGTATGGAAAATAGGTTAAGAAAGTTTGGCTAGTTTAGAAAGAATGAGTGACAGCATATTAAAAAAATCTAAGCTGTTAAAAATGGTGAGGTAATATTAATGCCAGAAAAAGCTAAACAAGTTTACAGCTGTGTGTCGCTAAATGAGGGATACATTCTGAGAAATGCGTTGTTAGGCAATTTCGTCGTTGTGTGAACATCAGAGTGTGCTTACACAAACCTAGATGGTGTGGCCTACTACACATCTAGGCTATACGGCACTAATCTTATGGGACCACCGTCGTATATGCCATCTGTCATTGACCAAGACCTTGTTATGTGGCGCATGATGGTATAAGAAAGGAAATCAAAACACATGGTTCAACAGTGAACAATATTTACACAGTAATAATATTCATATTGAAAATTAGTTTAATAAAAATTGTACTGTAATTAAGCTGGGAGGATAGGGGGAAGGGGATGGTAAAGATGAGAGTACTAAATAAATCCTCGGTCCTAAAAGGAGGTTAATAGACAATGTCTCAAATTGATGCATGAATTTGATTGTCAACAAATTGCAACAGCCTTTTCTTGCCTAGATGGCAAACTGGCACGGGCTCCTGGCTCCCTCTGCAAGATGAGCCCTAAGAAATGGTGGAGGGAAAAGGAATGAGGAGACAGCAACAGCATGTTGTTTTGGCTGTTTTGAGCTGGGTGTTTGGGTAGAGAGAGGGCTGCACCCAGGGGCCGAGGGCACAGGGCAGCAACTGCCACTGTGTGAGAAAAGCTTAGAGAAAAGCAGTTGAGACCTGCTCATGCTCTGCAAAAGCCTCTGACTGCTCCCTGCAGACTCCTGGTGTAGGAGAGCCCACATATAGAACCAAAGCAGACAAAAGCCTTGTAAGTGAAGGAGGGGACAGGGGACTGGCGGCTTACATCAGAGTTCCTCCTCCCAGGGCTGCTTCTACCTTTAGTATTTGAATAGCTGTAGTTGTCTGAACATTTAAAAAAATAAGTAAATATGCTTAATGATGATGTAGGAAGTGAATAGTTCTGTTTAAAAAAAAAAAAAGTGACAATTTCTTCCATCCAAGGAGCCAAGCGAGTTGAATTGATTCCCATTTGACTCGACCTGCTTGGCTGGTGGGTTGGCTCGATGCCATGCCCGTCTGCCCCTCTACCCGCAGAATGAGCCCAGAGATGCCTGACAGCTTCGGGAAATTGCCAAATCACTGTCCACAGGGGAGGATGTCCAAACAAAGAGAGTTTTTCCATCCATAGTCCATGGAATGAAAGTATTTCATTTCCCCAGTTTCTGATGTACATGTTGGAAATGCCCCCCTTCCTTGGCTATTGGAAAGTAATTGAGTCAGTTGCTTCAAATGGACTGATGATAATTCCTACCAATTAGCTGTATAATAATCATCTTGGCCATGTTTAGTTATCTGAGCAAGAGACTAAATTACATACCATTGCATACCAAATAACTTTTATAATATATATTTAAATAGTCAGAAACAGTCAGAAGCCACCAGTAGACCCTTCACGTCTCAAATGGTTTCACTGACATACTCTGCCATCTTGAGTCTATTCACACAACTCAATTTAAGGGCGTAAAAGAGGGAGAAGAAGGAAAAAAAATATATGCCAACCAAGAAAGGAATGAATTATTACCAGGAGAGAACTACATAGAATGGAAAATTTTGTCAATCTCAGGATGGTGGTCAGCGCACTCATGGAGCAAAATGGTGTCAGGCTTCTGTCTTAGGTTTTCTAAACATTTTGGCTTCTCAAACTGTTGTTGTTGTTGTTTTGTTTTTGGCAGTTGGAGGTAGATGGGTCTTCCAACCCAAAGAACGCCAGGGCTGAATATGAATTGACTCCATGTGTGGGCCATTTCTGAATTTTGTTCAACAGCTGGTGGCTGCCTTCTTGACCCTTGAGGCTCCGCAGTTCTCTGATTTGGATTCTGGATCTGCATCACCCAAGAAATATGTTCTGTCACGCACATGGTCTTCTGGGGTCCTCATCTCCTCCTCTAAAGCAGCCTGCTTGCAACAACTCTCAGCGGCAGGCGGACCTGGCAGAGTTGGATAGCATGGTCCCACCAATGGCCAGAAGGAAGGACTGCTGATGGCCCGACATAGGGGGTGGAGGGCGACCCTCTTTTCTCCTGGCATCATAGGAAGGGATCTCTACTGGAATAAGATCCTTGGTCTCTCTTCTGCTTACTCACTTCTGCCCCAGTGTTGTGGAGCTGGTCTATTGAAAGTCTGGGAGAACTGGCAATTTGCTTTCTTTTTTTCCCTTTTGTATCCTGAGTAATTGTCTGCTCTGTTGAGCTAAACTTTCCAAGCTTGAGTGGGCCACCCCAGCCTGCACTGTGTTCGTGGGGGCAGCGGGCAGGCAGTAGGGCAAGTTAGTAATACTTATTAGCCTTGGATCCAAAGCCAAGTCCTTCAGTCAGCTTATTAGCAATAAAGCTGACACATCTTTGGCATCTTATTTCTCAGTTGGTCGTGAACTTGGAAGAAAAAGAAAAAGACATTATTTTTTGACCCTTTAACTCCCCAAAGTATAGACTTCTACTGTGGACTTTCACTCTTCATTTCCTGCCAGCAGTAATGACAGTGAAAGTTAGCCCTCAGATTTCCACCCCAAAGACCTGGGTCCTAATGATAAGAAGAGTCAAGAGAGAACGTGAATCTCACTGCCACCAAGACACACCATCATAAGAGTGGAACTAGCTGGGGCTCCCGCGACATGGAGCAGGAGTTTGGCAAGGGTCTCAGGACACAGCACTGACCTGTCTCTTAAGAGTACAAATGCTGAAAGCCAGGAGCATGGCCTCGCTAAGATGGCAGCAGGGGATGATTGAACTTCTATCAGCTAATCCAAAGGTTAGACTCTCTGGCTCTGCCCACAAGTCTGATTCGATATGTCTCAGATGTGACCTGAATTCTGAATATTTAAAAGGTATCCACTGATGAGTCATATCTGTGACCAGCCTTGAGAACTACCTAGTCAGCCAAATGTCCCTGCATTTTCCAGCTTTTACCATGAGACTAGTGTTGGGCAAGGTGCCATTATAAATTCAAGGGGGATTGAGACATAGCCCTGTCCTGAGCCCCTCAAAATAAGACTGTGTTGAACAGAGACACAGGTAAATGCCAACATCTGCATCCAGTCAATCATCTGCACGTGAACAAATTGACTGTCACCCCAGCTGGGTCCCCTGGGGGAAATCATTTAAGACCTCTAGGCTTGCGTTTCCTGTCTGTCAGTGAAGGCCTTGATCATGCTGCATGATCCTCCATGCCCCTTCCCGCTCTGACCTTATTTGATCCTTGAAGGAGAGAGGGGAACACCTGGCTTGATGGTGGTTCACCTGTGAAGAAAGTCACACGCTCACTAAGATCCCCACCCCCATGTGAGTTGACTGTTAGAAGCTTACCCATTAGCAGGGGTGTGTGTGGCTCCCCCCCCACACTCCGCTAGCATCAGACATGCCTCCAGAATCCACTGCCCTCCCGGGAACAAGGTTTACAACGGGACACTGCTCGAGTAGAAGAGGCTGCCCTGGCGGCATGTGGTCCAGGAGCCACGTCACAGGAGAAGCAGTTGAAGGAACTCGCCTGTAACGATTAGCCTGGAGGAAAGACCTGGAAGAGGCTGTCTTGAGTCAGTTGCAACAGCAGTAAGCGCTGAAGAAGAACAGACACCCTCTGAGTCAGTGAGTCGCCGGAGAGAGGAGAAGAGCCCAACAGCACACTTCAAGGACTTTCTTTTAGACCTGCCGCCCTACATCTGTTATCTGGAGGGGTCGGGGAGAGTGTTCAGCAGAGGGGAATGAGCCCTTCCGCTTGAGTAGGCAGTTGGGCTAGGTGACGGCTAAGGTCTAACCCATGGTCCCTAGACAGGGATTTTGAAACTTTGGCCGTGATGCACAGAGAAAAATGGATTTATGACGACCCCATACATGCTACATGCATACATACATAAATGTAGATATAACTGAAAGAAACGGTTCATAAAGCAGGTGTTATTCTTACTGCTCTGATACACCTGGTATTTTCTATTCTATTCCATTTCATTTTGGTAAAATTTCTTGTCATAACCCTCTTGATTGATTTCAAGACACACCGTTGAGTCCCAGCCTGCATTTGGAAATCACTGCCTTGGACCATTAGCATCAGAAGTACTTGGGGGGTTTGTGAAAATACACGTTTCTGGGACTCACCCCAGAAGGACCAGGCAATTTGCATTTTAGTGTGTGTCACGATGGGGAGAATTGGTTTGTTTGTTTGAAAATTGATGCTTTGAGTAATACTGAAATCTTTGCATTGGGAACCCTTCATTAGCTTCAGTAGAATTTTGTTTATTGATTAGTGTCTTCCAGTGTCTCTCTAATATATCCACCCTATAACACTGTTAGGGTGAATCCAGTAAAAACACTTCTGAGAGTGCCTGGCCAAGAATATGCTCAATAAATGTTACCATCATCATCATCATCATCACGTCCCCTTCTAAATAGAACTATTAATCCATACACCACCTGCTCTCTCCAGAAGTTTCCCCAGCCCAGTAAATGGCACCATGTTCTCTCAGTTGCTCAGCCAAAAACTAGGAGCCATCCTTGACCTCTCTCCCCTCACGTTCATCCTGCTGACTCATGCTTCAAATCCCAAATGGTCTGCTTCTCTAGGTCTCCACAACTACCACCTGGTTCTAGCCACCAACATCTCCTGCCTGAGCCACTGTAACAGCCTCTCTGCTTCGACTATTTCTTGCCTACAATCCAGGATGACCTTTTACAAAAATAAGTCAAATCATGTCACCTCTCATCTACATTAGTTATTTATTGCTTCATAACAAATTACCCCAAAATTTAGTGGCTCAAAACAACAAATACTTATCCTCTCACAGTTGCTATGGGTCAGGAATTTTGGAGCAGCTTAAGCTTGTGGCTCTGGCTCAGGGCCTCTGATGAGCTTGAGGTCAAGGTGTCATTGGAAGGCTTGACTGAGGCTGGAGGATCTACTTCCAAGATGGCGTGCTCTCCCGGCTTCACCACGTGGGCCTGCCATGGGCTACTTGGGCATCCTCAAAACATGCCAACATCTTCCCCAAAGAACGTGCTCCAAGAGAGAGGCTGAAGCTGCAGTGTCTTTTATGACCTGGCCTCAGAAGTCACAGACTCACTTCCGCCTTATTCTATTTACTCCTACAGGGAGTAACTCACTAAATCCACTCAAAGGGAGGGTAAGCTGGCTCTACCTTTTGGAGGAAATGTCAAAGAATTTGTGTACACATTCTAAACCATTCCACCACTCTACTTAGAAGTCCCAAGGTCCATGCCCACCTCCTGGCTCTAGGCATTTTGTCTGATTCCCAAAGACGCCAAGTTCAGTGAGCACTCCTACCCCCTGGTTACTTACAGCCTTTGTACTTGCGGTTCTGGGAGTTCCCCTCAGCAGGGCCAATTCCTCCTCCTTATTCATTCTCAGCCCCAGGTCCTTCTTACCGCAAGGCCTTTTCTGACCATTGACTATAAAGTAGCCTCCTTATCTACGAGAGTCAGGAAGTAACTTGCCTCTTGTTGCTGGTAGGCTGTGTCTCTACTCTGGACCGAGCTCCTTGAGAGCAGCCTGCTCGTGCCTCGTCACCGCCAGGCTCCAGGCTGTGAGTGAACATTGCCACGCCAAGAGTGGACTGGTGAGGCTCTGCCCGGACTGTCGTGAGTTACCGTGTCAATCTGAAATACACTGACATGGAAAACTAATATCTTGAAACTTCGGCCCATTTTGTTTTGTTAGAAATCTGGGGGAAATGAATTAGGAAGGTGTTGTCTTTCTAGCTCTGAAGCTGTGTTAGGAAGTTCTTTTCTTTCATCCTGGCTTAGCGTCATACCATTCTAAGATCTTACGATTTTTAACACGTGATAAATGAATTCATTTACGTGAATCCTGCAGAACTTGTGCACTTTTTCATTTATTAATTTGACTTCAAAGTTATGTTTTTTAGCTTTTCTCTAAATTTACCAAAAAGTTTTTAGAAAATTACTCATGGCCAACAAAATAAGAAATTAAATCCTGGTGACAAGTCTGAGCATTGCTAAAAATGAATTTGTGGGGAGAAAATCACGGTGGTTGTTTTTAAAATGAACTGAAAGTAGGTGGAAATAAATTCTTTTCCAGAGGAGCCATTTTTGCTGAAAATGGCTCACATTTCCTTGAGGATTTTATCCAGAGTAGATCAATGCAGCTAACCGAGAACAACATCTAGTTTACAAAAAACCTGTGCGTCTCTCCTGGGAGACGAGCGATCACCCCATATCTGCATGCGTGTTCATTCCAGACGCCTCAGACAACACAGACACAACATCATTTTTATTATTGTCAGGTTCAGCACAGCTTCTTTCCTCTCCTTTAAAAACTCTCTTTAATTTTGAGAACTTTCCTACTCATCATTTTCCCTTTGCTAATGATCCTAACCTTCCACAAAATGACTCCTCTCGTGTCAGCCTTCATTTTACATCGCGCTCTTTCCTGGCTCTCTCTTTTTCTCTTGGATTTCCCATTTTTCAAGCCACAAAGCCGACTTGAGTCTGTTGAATTCCAGCTCCTGCTTCCTGTCTCAGATTGCCTATTACCTATTGCAAAGGTCATTTTAAGTGTAATTCAGCTTAAATTACTTTATTTTCTAATCGACAAATTTTTTCTCTCTCTAGGTCCCTCCCTCCTTCCCAGGCCTCCAACTCCCCCTGCCCCCATCTAAACCTCACTCTTCAAGGACTTCTCTGTTCTTAACAGCTCTCCATGGAATTGGATGAAAGTGATTCCTTAGATCTGCTATTTTAAAGGATAAGATTTATATGTTCACAGCCTGGCCATGGAGGTTGGGGGGAGGCGTATTTCTAGGATAAGTGAAAACAATAGGAAAATCCCACCCCGAGTCTGAAAGACCCCAGATATAAAATCCACTATCTTCTTGGAGTATTAGGAATCATGGCAGTGACGCCAAATCCTGAACTCACCACAACTTCCAGAACCAGATGTAAAAGGGTGGGTGAGGTTCGTCAAAATGACTTCAACACACTGGGCCTTGGGGTGTGCGCGTGTGTGTGTATGTGTGCATGTGTGTGTATGTGTGCATGCGTTATGTGTGTGAGTCTGAGAGTGTGTGTCTGTGTATGTGTGTGAGTGTATGAGAGTGTGTGCATGGGTGTGAGTATATGTGTCTGTGAGTGTGTGGGTGTGTGAGTGTTGTGTGTGTGCATGTGTGTGTGCATGCGTGTGTATGTGGAGAAGCAGCGATCCCGTGGGCTTCCTGGCTTTGAGGGGTCTGCCTCTCAACTCCTGAGATATTACCCATCCCACTGGCCCTTTCCAGGAGGTTCTGTTCCCAGCCTCTTCGTGGAGCAGGGTGAGTGCTGTCCCAGGCCTGGGAAGGAGGGGCCCCTTGGTCAGTCTTCAGCCAGGGACGGCTCGTTCTGGACCTTCTGAGCAGTGGTGCGTCTTCACTGGCTTGGATTGACATCAGATTTTCAAGGGGAAGCTGAGGGCCTGACCCCAGGGAGCTCTTCCTGTGGGCCCACGTCCATCAAGACCCCACCCCCAAGGGGGCAGACAAATGCTGCTTTGCCCTGAGTGCTTGAGATTACAGCAGCGTGGGCAGGGAAGCAGGGACCTCATTTCGGGGCTCAAGGCCTTGGTACTTGCTGTTCTGGAAGGTTCTCTCAGCAGGGCCAATTCCTCCTCCTCGTCCAGTGTCAGCCCCAGTCTCTCGCTGCGAGCCCCACCGTGGCCACGAGGGGTTGATTTCCAGTTCGCATCAACAGGGGAGGAATTCGCATCCAGGAGGAACCTAAATACTTAAATTTAAAGAGCAGTGTGAAGTGTTCCTGGGTGGGGGGCGAGGTGGGCTCTGCCTCCCGCCTCCTGCATCCTCCCTCCCCCAACCCCAGCCTCCCTCCCTGCCTTTTCCGGCCTCAAACCCATGATTTTTATTGACAAATCCTCGTAGTTTGGTGTTGCCTTTCTTTAAAGCAGGTAAAAGCCATGAAATAAATGTGACAAAGGGCCCCGGGGGGCCCGCGGAGGTGACCTGCAGTGAGTGAGGTAAGGCAGGAGTGTGAGCAGACGCTGTCTGTGCACGCTGGCGGCCCCCGCTCCGTGGCAGCGGCGAGGCGGGCGCAGCCTGCGAGGACAGCGCCGCGTGTTCGTGCCCCGTCTGATTAATCGCGTCTTTTCACACAGCGTAATTACGGAGCCGCGCTGAGTTATTCGGCTGCTGGAGGAGGAGCCGCGCGGGCACTGTCCTCCCCTCGACTCCTCGCCGTGTGTCATGCTCCACGGCACGACGCCGCCGAAACGGCCGTGCAGGCCTATCTGTCATCGCTCCGTTATCAGGAAACGCACCCCCTTCCTTCCTGGGCTCCGGGGCTTCAGCAAATTGCTATTTTTATGGGCTATGATAAAGGAAATGCTACCTTATGTTCCAATTGTTAACTGGCGCGTGGACTCTGCAGCCCAGGCCGGCCCGCCGTGGGCGCGGCCTGCGGGGCCCCCGCGAGTCCCCGCAGCTCGCTCCCACGCACGGAGGAAGAGGACACCGTTGTTTCTACCGCAACTCGCCCTTTCTCTTTTCCTTTTATCACATGTAATTTTTAAATAGGCCCTCTTGGCCCAGCGGCACTTCTACAGGAAATCTCCGGCCTTCACACCATCCCTACCTTCCCATTTCTTCGTCTGGGCTTGGGGTCTTCCTGGAGCACATTTTGCACATTCTTACTCCCCTCTGATAAACTGGAACCCGGTAGCGCCCCTGTCCCCCAGGAGCTCCGGGAGGTGCGAGGTCGAAACGTTTGCTCACCGTGGGGGCCGTGTAAACACGAGGCACGAGGACGGCAAGGCCTGCACCGGTGCGTTTCGGAGCCAGACCCCTGCACGGGGACACAGCTTTCGTACCCTCCGAGAGCTCAGAACACAGGGCCCACGGGCTCTGGAAGGCTCCAGAATAAGGAGAAGCACAAGCCCTTGCCTCAGGCTGAGGGATTCCTCCTGTCCCTAGCTCCGTGAAAGCCCGCGCGTGGCCCACAGCCTCTGCAACCTCCCTACTCACAGCGCGCCGGAGGAGGACGGGAGCACAGCCTGGGAGCTCTCCTGCCGTGCACGTGGGCGTCGAACCATGTCGCAGGCCTGGAATGAGACCCGGCCTGGGGGGTTTCACCAGTCCTTGGGGCCGTGGGGAGCAGCCCCAGTTCAAGGGTAGAGCAAGGCTGAATGTGAACAGGCTTGACTTTGTCAGGCTCTGGAGTCTAGGCGAGCCCGGTGTCACCAGCTCAGCCATTGCGTCTTCCAGGCTGGACTGGCCTAGGGGGCTCGCCCGTGCCCTGTGCTTCTAAAGGGGGCTCTCAGCCCCCCCCCCCCCCCGCTGGCAAATCTGCGGATTCAAGTCAGAGAGCTCGCTTCTGCCCAACCTACCAGCTAAGATTCCTCCTGCCACTTCCTAGAAATAAAATCAAGAAACTAAAAGTAGATGAATGCATGTTAACAGGTTTCTGAATAGTTTCTGTAAAAATGCATTCGTTTCGGGCTGTCCGTGTGTTTGAGATGCACATTAACCCCTGTGCTTTGTGAAACAAGGGCTCACACCTCTCCATCCTCCTCCTTTAACTGAACGCCATTGGTGGTTTTAAACAGGAAACACGTTGAGTTCCTTGGGGGGGAATGTTCTACAAGGTTTAAAAATTACATTTTATCTTATTACCAGAGCCATATGATGCTATGAGCAAGTTTAAAACAACAGTAATAATAACTGTAAACATGCGCTAATTCATCCAGAAGAAGCTTTTAGGGGCTTACCTGGTTGAAGTATGCCTGCCAGTTCCATGGTCTCCACCCAGAGGGGCCGATTGAGTCTGGAGAGGGCACTGACCCTCCCCAGGCCGCCCCAGCTGGGAAGGAGGAGAGCCGGAGTGCCAGCATTTGCAATTCTGGCGAAGGCACGAGCAGGCGGAGGTCACGGCCAGGGGCATCTGGGACGTGCTTTCCATTCTGCACGAGGGACCCAGGCTCTGTCCTCAACCTGGGTAAGAAACAGGAGGAGAGAACACGGCAGAGGTGGGAGACATCCGTGGGAAGGTAAGGGGTGTTGATCCTACAGGCCGTGGGGCTCAAAAGGGAGGAATTGCCGCGGGAGAGCCTCACAGAGGTTCGGGTGGGGCGCCCCAGGTGACTTGGAGGCTTGCTAAGATGCAGTAGGGGGAACAGGTGCACTTCCGGGTGGGGAAGCTGGTGACTGTACAAGGAGCGGGGTTGTTTAAAACAGCAGTTCTCAAACGTGAATGTTCCCCGGAACCTCTGGAGGTCTTGTTAGGTGCAGACACAGATGCTGTTGGCTGGGGGGTGGGGGTGGGGTGCGGAGGGGCGTGGGCCTGGGGTCCCCGAGACTAACACACTGTGGACAGTGCTGTGCTTAAACAAAGGGTTAAGGCATGTTTGTTCTAAATGCCAGTTTGAGCAGTTCTGCTATAAAACGCTCCGTCGTGGATCCTTGGGAGGGTCCCAGTTTTTCTCAAAAAGCCTTACCTCTGAAAGCACGCCCACGCCAGCATGCCCACCAGACGCCTCTACTCTCTTTCTTCCCCAGCGCTCCTGTCACAGCCTCTACCTGTCAAGTCCTCCTTTGCCCGTAATGTGCACAGCCCCAACTTTCGTCCTGCCGTTACCAAAACCATGGAAATTGTAGTCACGACTCTTGATATTTTTGGATATCAAAGGAAGACAACTCTTGTGGGTCAGTTGGACAACTTAAATACCAAACCATCTTTTGCAAAATATATAATAAAAAAAAAAAAGTAACCCATGGATTTCCTTTTTAACATCTTACAAACCTTGTTACTGAAGCTCTGTGGATTTCTCTCGCCACCACCTTTTCTAATGTTTTTTGAAAGTCTAAGATATATGCAGCAAAGTGCACATATGGCAAGTGGATAGCTCGATGCATTTTCACAGACTGAACCCAGCTTTGTAACAGAAACGGGACATTACTGCTCCTGTCCCTGTGAGCTACCAAAGACCCCACTCCCCTGCCTTCAACACCAGAGGTTGATCTTGCCTGTTTTGTACTTTGTGTAGTGGAACCATGCAGTGCAGACAGTGTTTGTTACGTCTATGAGATTCGGCCACGTTGTGTGTGTAGGTCGCTCACATCATTATTCTCATTGTGTCTGAGAGACTGAATATACAAATAGACAATGGCAGACCACACGTAAAAGTGGAGCTCTGACGCACTCCTGCAGCAGCCTGTCCAGGAAGCCAGCCCCCTTATCTGAAATAAACAGCCCCGGAAGCCAGCTGCCGTAAGTCAGACTTGCAGGAAGCCAAATTGCTGTCTCTGTGACAGTCCAAGAAGCTGTTCAGGAACTTCTGTACCAATCAGCCCCAAACGGCCAGGACTTGAATAATAACTGACAGCTTCCCTAATTTTTGTCCCTACTTTCAACTTAGGACCAACCAGAGAAAGGCAAACATGCTCCACTAACCAATCCCATAGGACAATCCACCTTCGTTAGCCGCCTCCAGCTTCCCTGAGCCGATGCCTCTCTCAGGGCATACCTGAGCCTTCCCTTTTCCCTTACAGAACTTCCCCACTGCCTTGCCTGCCTTTGAGTCTCTGGCAAACACGAGTGATGGCAGTTGATTCCCTTGCTATAGCAGGCTCTGAATAAATAGCCCTTGCGGTTCTCATTTGGTTGGTCTTCATTGGTTTCCACGATCTACTTTGTGTGTCTGGATCACTCACGTCATTATGAGTGATGTGTCCGTGTTTAACCGTATCAACTCTACCCAGTCCATTGTGGATGGGTATTCGGGCAGTTTCAGGTTTGGGGTGATTTAGAATTAAAGAAATACAGAGTGCTTCTTTGAGCGTTCTTGTATGTGTCTTTTGATGAGCACAGTACACACACTTCTGTTGAGCATGAAGCTAGAACTACAGTCCTTGCTGTGGTTGTACCAGTTTCCTCCCCCAGCAGTTAGGGTTACAGCTACTCTGCATCTTTGCCAGCTCTTGGTGTTTGGTGTCTTTTTCCTTGTAGCCACTCTGGCCAGTATGTAGTTCCATCGCAATGTGGTTTAATTTGCATGTATGTGGTGATTAATGCAGCTGAGCAGCTTTTCATGTATTTATTGACCACTTGGCTATCCTCTGTTTTTAAAATATTGCAATTTGTATTTTAATGTTGCAATCTTTTGAAAATTTTTTTCTAGATTTTATTTTTTTAGAGCAGTTTTAAGTTTATAACAAAATTGAGAGGAAGATATAGAGATTTCCCTTATACCCCCTGGCCCGACACAAGCATAGCCTCCCCCATTATCAACATCCCTCACCAGAATAGTACACTTTTTACAGAGGATGAACCTACGTTGACACATCATAATCACCCAAAGTCCGTAGCTTACCTTAGGATTCACTCCTGCTGTTGTACATTCTATGGATTTGGACAAATGGATAATGTCATGTATCCACCATTATGATATCATACAGAGTATTTTTACTGCCCTAAAAATCCTCTGTGCTCCACCTTTTCATCCCTACTCCCTCCCCCCAACCCTTTGCAATCACTGATCTTTTCATTGTCTCCATACTTTTGCTTTTTGCAAATGTCATAGAGTTGGAATCATACAGAATGTAGCCTTTTCAAACTGGCTTCTTTCAATAGTAATATGCATTTAAGGTTCCTCCATGTTTTTTCAGAACTTGATAGCTCATTTCTTTTTACTGATGAATAATATTCCATTGTCTTGAGGTACCAAAGTTTATTTATCCATTTACCTACTGAAGGACACCTTGGTTGCCTCCGAGTTTTGGCAATTATGAATAAAACTGCTATAAACACCCATGTGCAGGTGTCTGTGTGGACGTACGTTTTCAACGACTTTGGGTAAATACCAAGGAGCACAATTGCTGGATTGTATGGTAACAGTGTCTTTAGTTTTGTAAGAAACCACCAAACTATCTTCTAAATTGCCTATACCATTTTGCATTCCTTCCAGCAATATATGAGAGTACCCGCTGCTCCACATCCTCGTCAGCATTTGGTGTTGTCAGTATTCTGGATTTTGGCCATGCTAATAGGTGTGTAGTGGTATCTTATTGTTGATTTAATTTGCATTTCCCTGATGACATGTGATGTGGAGCATCTTTTCATATGTTTGTTTTCCAGCTGTATGACTTTTTTAGTGAAATGTCTGTAAAAATCTTAAGCCTGTTTTTAAATCAGATGCTATCCTCCTTTTTTGTTTTTTTAAAGAGCTTTATTGAGATATAATTCACATAATATAAAATTCACCCATTTAAAGCATACAATGCAATGACTACCAATATCTTCACAGACTTGTGCAACCATTACCACAATCTTTAGAATATTTTCATCACCCCCAAAAGAAACTCCACACCCATTAGCAGTCGTTTTCCAGTCCTAGAAAACCACTAATCTCCTGTTTTCTTCTAAGAATTTTATCATCTTGCTCATACGTTTGGGTCTATGATCATTTTGAGTTATTTTTGTGAATGGTGTGAGATAGGGGTCAAGCTTCATTGTTTGCATGTGGATATCCCATGTGTGTGTGAACGTCCTAGCACCATTTGTTGAAAAAGACTATTCTTCCCCCAAGGAATTGTCTTGACACCCTGTCAAAAATCAACTGACTACAAATGTAGGGATTTATTTCTGGGCTCTCAATTATATTCCATTGATCTATCTGTCTATCCTTATGTCAATACCACACTATCTTGATTACTTGTAACTTTGTACTAAGTTTTGAAATAGGGAAATATGTCTTCAACTTTGTTCTTTTTCAAGATCGTTTTGGCTATTTTGGGTTCCTTGCATTTCCATGTGAACTTTAGGATCTTCTTGTCATTTATGCAAGAAAAGGCAGCTGGAATTCTGACAGGGATTGTGTTGAAACTGTAGATCAGTTTGAGGGAGTGGGGATTGCCGTGTTAACAACGTTAAGTCATCTGATCTACGAATATGGGATGTCTTTCTATTAGTTTAGATTTTCTTTTATTTCTTTCACCAGTGTTTTATAGTTTTCAGTGTACATCTTACATTTATTTGGTAAGTGTATTCCTAAGTATTTTTTTCCATGTTATTGTGAATGTAACTTTTTTTTTTTTTTGTGAGGAAGATCAGCTCTGAGCTAACATCCATGCTAATCCTCCTCTTTTTGCTGAGGAAGACTGGCTCTGAGCTAACATCTGTTGCCAATCCTCCTCCTTTATTTCCCCAAAGCCCCAGTAGGTAGTTGTATGTCATAGTTGCACATCCTTCTAGTTGCTGTATGTGGGACGCGGCCTCAGCGTGGCTGGAGAAGTGGTGTGTTGGTGCGCGCCCGGGATCCGAACCTGGACCGCCAGCAGTGGAGCGCACACACTCAACCGCTAAGCCAGGTTACATGCATGTAACTGTTTTCTCATTTTCATTTTCAGAGTATTTATTCCTAGCATATATAAGCACAATTTTATATTAATCTTGTATTCTGCATCCTTGCTGAAATAATTTATTAGCTCTAAAAGATTTTCTGTGCCTTCCTTAGGATTTTTATAAAAAAGATTATATCATCTGAAATAATCGTCCTTTATGAAAGGAAGGATTTTTATAAAAAATGTTATATCATCTGAAATAATTCTTCCTTTCCAATCTGGATGTCTTATTTCTTTTTCTTGCCTGATTGCCCTGAGTAGAACCTCCAGTACAATATTGACTGGAAGTGGTGAGACCAGCCATCCTTGTCTCATTCCTTGTCTTAGGAGTAAAGCATTCATCTCTCACCTTTAAATATGATGTTAACTCTGGGTTTTTCATAGATATCCTTTTTCATGTTAAGGAAGTTCCCATCTATTCATATATTCCTAGTTCATTGAGTGTTGCTGTTTTCTTAGTCATGAAAAGCTGTTTGATTTTGTCAAGTGCTTCTTCTGCATCTGTTGAGATGACCATGTGGTCTTGTTCTTTATTCTAATGATATAGTGTATTTCATTGATTTTTGGATATGAAACCAGCCTTGCATAGTTGGGATCCTACTCGGTCATGGTGTGGGCCTCCACTGCTTCTAGTGAGAAGTCGACTGTCAATGTTACTGGAATTCCCCTGTACATGATGAATAGTTTTTCTCTTGCAACTTTGAAGATTTCCTTTTTATCTTTGGCTTTGAGTACTTTGACTCTGACGTGCGTCTGAATATGGATCTCCTTGCGTTTTTCCTGCTTGGAGTTTGTTGATCTTCTTAGATGTGTGGATTATGTCAGCTTAAAGGTGTTCCATGTTTCCTGAGGCTCTGTTCATTTCTCCTCATTTATTCTTCCTGTTCTTCAGATTGGTTAATCTCTATTGATCTGTCTTCAAGTTCTCTGATTCTATCTTCTGCCATCTCAAATCAACTGTTAATAGATTTTAGTGAAATTTTCATTTTTATTGTACTTTTCAACTCCTGAATTTTCATTTGGTTCTCTTATGTAATTTCTGTTACTTCATGATATTCTCTATTTGATGAGTTATTGTCATCATACCTTCCTTTAATTCTTTGAAGATTTGATCATGTTTATTATGTTGCTTTGAAGTCTGTCTACCAAGTCCAGCATCTGGGCCCTCTCACAGGCGGTTTCTATTGCCTGCTTTTTTTTTTTTTTTTTTTTACTGTGTATGGGTCCTACTTTCTTGTCTTTTTCTTTTAACATCTTGTAAATTTTTGTTAAAAACTTGAGATTTTAGATAATATATTGTAGCAACTGTGGATACTGATACCCCCTTATGAAACATGTTGTTTTCTTTATCTGTTTATTGTTTGCCTGTTTATTTGCTGAGTAACATGGCTGGACTAATTCAGTGAATTAGTCTATTTCCCCTGACATGTGCAGCCTCTTATTTCCCTGGTCCTATTTTTTTATTCATTTTTTTCTATTTTTAAGCCTGGCTTCCTAGGGGTTATCCCTGGTGAACACAGACGAGTGGTTCACCACTGGTTGGGCAGAGGTTGTGCCTACGCCCCTGAACCAGTCAGTTTTTCATTCTTTACCTTTGCATCTGTGTGTGACTTGGAGACACATAACAAGATTATAAGTTTGTCCCCTGCTCAGCCAGGAACTCATAGCTCAGAAGTTCCCTCTCCAGTACCTCAGAGGCCATGACTTGGGCATGCACACAGTCTTCTTGAACATCATAGATGACTGTGATTTTAGGAGGGCTCTCTTTGTCTTTTGCCCTGATCTTCTTGTTAAACTTCTGGCTGGTCTGCCTCTATTGATATCACACCCACCTGTTAGCCTTCACTGACTGCTAACTAATTGCTGTACTGTTTTCAATAATGCCCTCTGGCATGAATTTCTCCACAGTCTGACCCAAATAAAGTTGGGCCTGTTGGCAGGAGCAGCGTATTGCCAGGCTTTGAAGCACACTCTGACCCTATCCTGGGCAGAACCTTTGTGCTACAGAGCAGAGCTGTGGGGTGTGGGGTGGGGCAGTGTGGGAACTGGTACCACTGCCCGGCTGCCACCACTGCCTATCTAGATCTTCCTTAGTGCAGAGCCAGTGGTGATGGGATTGGCCTATGTCCACTGGCTGCCTAATTCACTCAGAATGGCTCTTTCACCCCATGAATATGGGGGATATAGGTGGCTCTGCTCAGCTGTTGTGCCCACCAGGACTGCTCTTCTACAACACAGAGCTGTGGGGGCATGGAGGACGGTACTCTTCACCAGCTGCCTCACCACTCAGACCCTCCCTACAACAGGAGCTGGGTGTAGGGGAATGGGGGAGATGCCTGGTTTCCGCTACCTTCTCAGTGTAGGTTTTTTGCAGTACAGAGCTGTGGGAAATGGGATGTGCCAATTTTTAGCCACAGCTTTACCAACCCAGAATAGATCTTTTACCCCAGGCAGCTGAGAGTGGGAAATGGCACTTGGCTTCCAAGCCTCTTCCACAAAAAGGAGCTTTGTGGGAGCTGGGTGCAGCCCATGGCTTGACTGCCATGCCCTCTCATTGTTCTTAACAAATTTCTATAAATTTTGTTGATTGCATGGTTCTCAATTTGTTATAAGCCCTTTGATCAATCTCTAGAGACTTTGAATGATTGTCTTGGATAATTTTGACCATTTTACTAGCTGTCTTTCTGGGGGAGGTGTTTCCTTAATCACTTCACATTACATTCTGGAACTCCTGTCTCTGGCTTTTCTGTTTCTGTGAAGTGTCTGTTCATTTCTTTCACACATATTTCTATTGGGCTGTCTGTCTTTTATTGATTTGTAGGAGGTGCTGTATATATTCTGTAAATGCACTTTGTTGGAAATATGTATTGCAAAATATTCTCTCACTTTGTGGGTTGCATTTTTAGTATCTTAATGGTGTCTTTTGATGAAGAGAAGTTCTAAATTTTAATGTAGTCAATTCAGTAATGCTTTCTCTGGTGGCTACTGCTTTTTTATGGTTACTATTCTGTTTAAGAAATCTTTGCCATCTCAAAGGTCACAAAGATGTTATCTTGTGTTTTATTCTAAAAGTTCTTTTATCTTTCACCTATAGATCTGCAACCCATCTGAAATTGACTTTTGCTTAGGCAAACAGGTTCCTTATTTTCTCATGTGGATATCCAATTAGCCTACATTTTTAGTGAAAATGCCATCCCTTCCTCACCACACTATGATATCACCTTTGTCCTAAATCATAGTGCATTTGTATAGGCCTGTTTCTGGACTCTATATCCTGTTCCACTGGGAAATTTGTCTAACTTTGCCCCAATTCCACATTGTCTTATTTACTATAGCTTCATAAAAGGTCTTAACATCAGGTAGTATAAGTCCTCTAGCTTGTCACTTCTTAAATATTGCCTGGGTTATTCTTGGCCCCTTTTGCATGTATATATGAATTTTGGAATTATATTGTCAATTTCCACAGGGAAAGAAAAACAACTGGGAGTTAGATTGGGATTGTACTTAACCTATAAATCAATTTGATGAGAATTAACATCATTAATATGTTGAGTCTTCATATCCATGAACATGGTATGTCCTTTAACTTATTTATATCTTTAAAATTTTTTTCTCTCAAAAATGTTTTATATTGTTGAGTGCAAAGGCCTTGTATATGTTTTATTAGATTATTTCTAGATATTAGATGTCCTTACACTATTGTAAATAGTATCATCTTAAAATTGAATTTGTTTTTGCTGATATATAGAAATATAATTTTTTTTTTCTTTTTGTGAGGAAGCTTAGCCCTGAGCTAACATCCAATGCCAATCCTCCTCCTTTTTGCTGAGGAAGACCAGCCCTGGGCTAACATTCATGCCCATCTTCCTCTACTTTATATGGGACGCTGCCACAGCATGGCTTGACAAGTGTCGCGTCAGTCCGGACCAGGGATCTGAACCTGCTAACCCCAGGCCGCCAAAGCGGAGTGCTTAACTACTGAACTTAACTGCTACGCCATGGGGCCAGCCCCAGGAAATATAATTATTTTTGAATATTCACCTGGTATCCAGAGATCTCTCCCATTCTTCAATTTTTTTTTTTTACTATTATTGTTAGTCTGTTTATTTACTTCAGGTGAAGAGGGTTGTCTTTGTCATACTTGTCACTTCATGGTACATTATTGTCATTGGTTTGGTTTGTTTGTTTGCTCATCCCTTTTATCTCATCTCTTCCCGCCCCCTCACAAATCAGCATCATCATGTGTCTCGTGTCTACCTTTCTGTTGGCTTTCTGGTTACCAGTGGGTCTGAGAGTTTCTTCCTCTCCTTTTGGACTTTGGGTCTCCCACTCAGCAGATTTACAGCTCATATTCCTTGTTCTATTGGTGTTGCTCTTCACCTTTTTGATTTTTAGGATTCCTGTATTTCCCTTCTTGCCTCTATCTCAAAACATGAGACCAGGGGCCAGCCCAGTGGTGTAGCAGTCAAGTTCGTGCACTCCGCTTTGGTGGCCCAGGGTTCACCAGTTTGGATCCTGGGTGTGGACCTATTCACTGCTCATCAAGCCATGCTGAGGCAGCATCCCGCATAGAAGAGCTACAACTCTACAACTAAGATACACAACTATGTACTGGGGCTTTGGGGAAAAAAAAGAAAAAGAAAAAGAGGAATATTGGAGACAGATGTTAGCCACAGGGCCAATCTTCCTAAAAAAAAAAAAAAAAAAACAGTGAGAAATCATTAAAACAAACAAACCTGAGACCAGAACTGAAAACATGGGTCTTTCTGGCTTCTGCCCACCCCTCAGCTAATGGAGACTGAAACTGAAACAGTGCTATATCAGCCACCACCAGATATGAGCAGGGAAAGTCTCCAAGTTAAATTCATGGTCAGATTTTCCTGCATGCAAGTAATGTATGGTAGTGCTATTTCTTCTTAGCCGTAGAACTGGCCTAAACTACAACTGTGGGATGGGGCTTCCTAGGAATGCTAATAATAATAACATGGAAGTAGTAGTGGTAAAAGTATTAGTGGTTCACTGTGAGCATTATTACGTGCCAGTGTCACTAATACAAGTTCAATAACCGGCATTGTGATGTTGAAGCGCACCCAATTTATAAACTGTTGTTAAGAATCTAATAATGCTTATTACCATATTAAGCTTTCCACAATAAAAGTAACATAGACCTTATCATGGTGCTGTAGCTATGTATTATGTAAGGCCAACACATACGTAGATATGCATGTCCAGAATTTATGTCTTGGAATAAAAACATAAACCCGACATGCACATGGACCTTACAGCACGGGAGTGAGTGCAAACCATGGGCACGAGGACATTAGGGAGTAGTCTCTGAATGGGGTCCATATCCCACATCCCACGCATCTCATTGGCCTTATTATATTGGAGTTTTGTTTGTTCTTTTCAAATCTTGCCCCGTGTATCTGCTTCAAGTTCCTTTGAGTTTTCATTTCTTAGTTAGAGGTTAAGACTTAAGATGTAAATGCTCCCAACCTTTCACTTCTGTAACATGTGTTGAGTAGCTCCTGCCTTCCAGGCACAGTACAGCCCGGCAAGGCAGGATTCCATCGGAGCACCGAGCACGGTGGAGCATCACACTACACTGGGAATGACTGGTTTGGAATCCTTTCCTAAGAGCCAGTTTCGAGAGCAGAGATGATGGAAAATGCTGGATGATTATGAGCTCAGGAGAAAGTGAGGGCCTCAAAGAGGGGAGCAAGCCACAGAAAGGAGAGTCTGGGGGCAGTGGAAGACACATGCTACATAATTCCCATTTTTCCCTGAGCCTGGACAAAAGATTCTCAATTCATTGAGCACCCGACTGAGGAAATCCAAATCAGATATCAAATTTTTGTATTAAGTTCTACCACGTCACATTTATGTTTATGTCTGATAAACCTGACATCAAATAAACAGTTATTTAAAAAATTGGGTGCATCGCAACACTGTGACATAGCCAACCTTTAAAAAAAATGAATGATTTATTTAAAAGGTTGGATGTGTCACACCTGCATCTAAATCAGCAAGTGAAAAATCAGACATCCCAGGAGCCAGGGCAGCCAGCAGAGAGCAGACAGAGGAGCGGAAATGGTGTGGATTAAACGAGGATATTTCTCCCCCAAGAAATTAGAAAACAGAGTATAAGTGTGACATTACATGGCTGAAATTAAAATTACCAGCTTATTTAAAATAAATAAAATTATTTAATTTTAATTAAAATTAAAATTAAAATGTACACACTTTGCATTATCTTGAAGAATACCTGTTCAGACCTTTGTTTTTACCTGTTGATGGATTTTACGAATGTGTCCAGCCCCGTGTTTTGCTCTCTGAAGTCTTGGGATGCTGATAGCCCTACCAGCAAACGTGTGTGTCTTCTTTTCTTTCCTTGCCTGAAGATGCCTCCACAACGTCTAGTTGCAGTGAAACTGGGTGAAAGAGCAGGACTTGGAGGTCACATGACGAGCAGGTTTCTGTCCGGATGCTTCCATCTCCCCGCTTAACAACTGAGGAGGGAGACTTAGACCTGCGGGAGGAGCCCTTGCTGGGGGCCGGGGAGACTGGGGCAGTGTCCTAGTCGGCCCGCTTTTAGCATTGTGGCCCCGAGCAATCCCCTGACGCTCTGCGGGCTTTCTCTGGTTCACAGATGAAACAGGAGGTTGGATCCCAGATGCTCTGAAAGGTCCCGCCTGTTTCTAACATTCAATTACACGGGCTTCTCTAATGTCTTTAATTGTAGGATCCGTGCCCGACGTGTGTCTATTCCCAGTCCACACAGTGTGCAGGGCGCGCGGTGAGAGGCTGCTGGAGTGAGCCGAGCTGAGAGAGGCCTGGGGGTGAGCCCAGGGATGTGGGCTGGAAGGGCAGCCTTGGAATCCACAAGGAGCATGTGCAGGCAAGGGGAGAGCAGGCTTGGTTTGGGTTCACTTGAGTGTGGGGTCTGGAGGAGCCCTCCGGGGGAAGGGGGGCAGGAAGCACGGATAAAGGCCTGCGAGGAGAGCTCGGGTTGGGGACCCCTTCACATAAAGGAGACAAGGAGAGCTTCGGGGCAGAGGAAAAGGTGCTGTATCTGGAACCTCCCCTGGAGGGCAGGAGAAGGGAGGAGGGAAGCAGAGAGCGGGGCAGAGCCCCAGGCCTGCAGCCCCCCGGACTCCGCAGGCCCCGATGCCCATGGGGGCCCCTCCTGCCAGCCGGGCTGGGGTGCTCGGGCTGTGAAGAGAAGATGCAGAGGGAGGTTCTGGCCCTTCTGGGGACCAGCTCCCGGCTCTGGAAGGTCCTTTTGTTCAACAGAAATGATAGTGCCTGGGAACCAAACCTCTGCTCCTGGAGTTTCAGGACCCGAGGCAGGTGGGGGAAGGCCAGGCAGGGACAGCAGGGCCCCTGTCCTCCCGCTGGGCTCTCCAGGCTGGGAGCACCCGACACCCATGGGGCCGAGGGGGACCTGGACCTGAAGAGGAGCTTGTCTCGGGGGCACAGGCTTTGACGATGGCTGGCCACAAGCCTCCCTGTGACCATCCCGCCCCTGCCGGGTTCCTTGGCGTGGGCCCCGCCGCCTCATCTCCTCGTGCCCCACTGGGGTCCCCTTGCTAGCTGTTAGCGTCTGCCTACCTTATGAAAATGTCTTGCGACTGAAGTGAGAGAATGCTTCTGGAAGTGTTTTGAAAATAAAAATAGCATTTACACGCAGGATATTATCATAGTTCTCGACTAAGATGTCACAGCTATGAAGTACAACCCTATAGTTATGACATAACTAGGGAATTATTACTGTAGTTAACAGAAAAAAATTTCTCTCGGCAGTGGGTTATGTAAGCAATGCACTGATATCATTTATTTGATGCGGCTTGCTCTCGTGGCTGGGACGGGGTTGTGTGACCTAGAGTCCTCCCCCTGGTCCCTCAGTCCCAGCCCTGAGCTTGGTCTTCCATAAGTGTGAGCTCAGCTAGGATGAGGTCACATGACAGGTGAAGGCCCCTCCAAAATAAAAGTGGGTCAGCTTCAAGGGGGAGCCTTGAGGAACCTCCATCCTCACTCCCAGCCTCCATGCTCTGGAAGCGCACTTAGTCTGCATTTTTCTGAGAAACAGAAAACACAAAACTCAAGCCACAAAATGAAAAATAAATAGAAGCCTTTTTAGACACTCAGAGTGGCAGGAAAGACTCTGTATCGTTCCCCTAATGAAATCAGTGTTCTGGAACGAGTGTGGCTGACCCTGCACAGTGGAGGGGATGAGGGCAGTGTTTGGTTCATGAGATCGTGTAAACCCTACCCTGCTGCGGAGAGAAGCCGCTGCGGAGAGAAGCCTCCATGGACGCAGCGCTGGCCTGAGCTGGGAACCCTGACTCCCTCCCTCCCTCTCAGCGGGGCTCGCCGGGACCCCTGCTCACCTCCCATGGGGGTGGAGGGCTGTGCTGGACTTGCCGGCCCTGTTCCCCAAGGATCACCTCCCACTACCACATACACCGTCAGTCCCAGAGGAGTGTGTCCTCTAGAACTCCCTCTGGGTCCTCCTTGAGAGGTCCACCTTGAGAGCCCTGGCCCTGCTCACTTTTGTCCCTGGAGCTTCCCGCCTGATCTGTGTCACCTCCTTTTTGGGCCCCAGCCAGCCCCCACCCGTTACGCTAGGACCCTGGCAATGATGTCCAAGCCCAGCCACCCACACGTCCGGCACTACTGAGCCATTGGCATCACTGACCCGGACTGCCCGGACGGCCTGGTGCTGGAAGCCCACATAAGTTTGATTTTGCAGCCACGAGCAGGTCATCTCTCAACTGTTCTATGTAGTGTACTCTTTACATGACACGCTCCCGAGAGCCGCCAGCTCCACCGCTGAAGTTTCTTTCTCTGGCAATATCTCATCCTCTCACTGTCCTGGGGCTCTGCTTGTGTGGTCAGGTCAACACCTGAGTAAGAGGGGCTTAAGCAACAAGGTTAATTCCCTTAGATAACACGAAACTGGTTAGGCAGTTGCAGGATAGTAGCAACTGTTTAATGGTGCCATCTGTTTTGTATCTGTGACATGTTCCTCACTTTATGTCCTCATGATTATCATCTCAGGACCATAGAATGGCTGCTGTGGTTCCAGACATCACACCATCACAGGGAGAAGGGGGTGTATTCTTCAGAGGCAGAGGCCCCATCATTTTATCTGATAAGAAAACCTTTTCTGGAAGACTTCCCCTCATGACCCATTGGTCAGTCCTGGGTCATGTGCCTGCTCCTAGATCAATCACAGACAAACGTATTACCTTGTTGCAGATACAGACCAATTATAATTCACTCCTTAGGGCTGGAGGAAGGGGCCCACCTTCCCTGGTATCAAGAGATCCTTGCCCAATACCTGAACACGACCAGGGTTCATTAGTAGGAAACCGGGGGTCAGCAAGGACTGGTGGGTACCCCACAGTGTGGAAGTGAGCTGCTGGCGTAGTTCATGTCTGCCCTCTCACTTGCTTTCCCTGATGCCCAGGCTTTGCCATTTGCTGACTTGTTTGCTCATCACATGCAGACTGGCCTCTGACCACTTCCCAGACCACATGTGATCTGGGAGTTGACCTGACACCCAGGACCACAAGCTCCCCGCTCCCAGAATTTGAACCCCCCCTGGGAGGGATCAGTATTGCACTGGGCGGTCAGATGGTTCCACTGACTGGATCCCTGGGAGCTCAGATCCCCCTCTCCCTGCACGAAGCCTGCCTGGCCCGGCAGAGCATCCCTCGCTGCCATTCACTGCTTCTCTAAGGACACGAGATGCAGGCCGAGCATTTGTTTGCATGACGTGTGTGTTCAGAGCACATTCACTCATTCACTGCCAGAGCCAGCGTCTGTGTGTCTTAGATGACGAAGTGCCAGCTAGGTGAGTGGCTAGTGACGACGGTGACAGGAGTAAAGCAGCTGACATGGCTGACAACGTCACGTGTTCTGGGTGCAGTGTTGTCCTTTTATCCTTCTCCCCTCATTAGAGACAAAGGGAGAGAGAGGGAGAGGTGCCATTTCAAGCATCCCTTCCTCAGTGGGGAGCGCCGTCACCAAGAGTGGGAGCCGGGGGACCCTGCGTTACCCACACCTCGGTGTTGCCGTGGGCACAGGGAGGGGAGGGGTGGGAACCACGAGCTTCCTGGCAGCTCTGACACTGTTTCTTCTGCCGATTCCCGCGCTGGCACATGGCTGGTTTTTAATAAGTGTCTGAGGAACAAGGGAGGAGAAGTTTGGGGGTTTTTAGGACGGGGAGTAAATTTACTGTAGTCCCATCGCAAACCAATAAATACGACAGTTGGAAACACGTTGGGTCTGGTTTTCTCTCCCTAGAGGGGGAGAGATCTTTTCCGATTCCTCACACATGGTGTATTTATATTATCATCTACAGACTCTGCAGCCCTGAGCGCTCCTTCTGCCTCGCCTCCTGTGCCTGAACCCAGAGGCCCCAGTGGGGCCTCTCCTGCCCTCATCGCGGGCCTGGCGTCTTCCGTGCCTTCTCTGACTCCCGGTTCCGCTCACCGCCCTGCATGGGAGCAAGCTCCTCAGCCCCTCCGCCTTCTTTGCTGTGCCCCAGCCGGGTAAAATATTTATTTTATTTGGTTACCTAACGATATTAAAAATACAATATGTATTATTTATCCTTTGCCCTTGGAGGCGGTCCTGGGCCCCGACGCTGCTCCGCAGCAGTGAGCGCTCACACGGCTCTGCGCTGTACTTGTTTTGTTTACTGGAGAATTTAGTACAGGTGGAGGGGCAGGGAGACTTCTTTCCTCCTGGGAAGATTTTTCATTATGTTGTAAAAACGTAAATTTAAGTATGCAGCAGGGCCTCGGGGAGCTGGTGTTTCCACTTGAATTGCCATGCCTCAACCTAGTCACAGGAGCCCGGGGAACGGCTTCACATTCAAGGTGACGTGGGCTCTCTCAAAGGCTGGCCCCCTGGCTGAGCCTGCCCGCTGCCACCGTTCTGGGCTCCGCCAGCCGGCATGGTTGGGTTGCCCAGAGTAGCGGCCACTCCCATCGCCTCCCATCTTTTCTTCCTTTCTCCATCGGTTTTGATCCCAAGGAGACCCGGCAGATGCGATGCACACATCTCTGAGATGTCGTTCCTTCCCCGCCCAATGTTGAGTCCTTTTGGCTAATGGAGTTGTTGGTTTATGTTCAGGGAGGCAGAAAGGAAGTCGGGGGCTGGCCTTAAATTATGTGCCTGGGCTTGCCATATAGTCCTGTGATGGGAAAACTGGTGATTTATTCTCTGCAGCTGGAGGCTGACCTTTCACTCCTGTTCTTCTCCCGCTGGACTCTGGAAGCAGCAAACATCTTTCCATCCTGATCTGTGTGCAAAGAGGCAGGTCCCTGGCCCTAAGTGTTCCGGAAGCTTCCATTTTGCATGTGATATTGGAGAATCCTGCTGTCCCAAAGCCCTCTGGCTTTTAGGAGCTCTGGGATGGCTTCATCTTCCATATTTTAACCTGGAGAATGTTGCCAGAACAATGCTCCAACTTGTTGTCAGTGTTTCTAGAAATAAAAACCGAGCGACAACTCTGCAGATGGCGAGGGGCCCCGTTCCACTAGAGAGAAGTGGATGTGTGTGCGTGGATTTATGACCGTCAGAGGAAAGTGCTCCGTATCCCTCTGCTCCCTCCTTTTACAACTGCTGGCTCGTGGGCGAGCTGGGTTGGGGTCTGCTGGTTCCTACGTGGCATTCTTCTTCCTAGACAGCCCCATAAATGTTGGGAACTCCACATGGGGCATTCCGCTGCGGCCCAGGAAGGCAGCAGGAGGATGCAAAGGCAAGCCACAGAGGGGGAGGGCCGGACAGCGCCCCAGCCCGGTGGCCACTCCGGGTGGGAGTGATGATCTCACGCAGGCTGCTGGGCAGGACTCTTCTGAGTGCAGGAGCAGGTGACAGGTGATGCTCGTGCAGGGCCCGCCGCTGTGCAACCCGTCCCCCAGGCAGGTTCTCACGGCGGGATGGGGAGCAGGTGCTGGACGGCACCCTCGGCTGGCAGCTCTTCATCTTACTGGAGCCCTGTATCTGGGGATGATGGTTGCCTTTTTAAAGACATTCCCTTCACTCCCTGGGAGGCTGCTGGCGGGCTGCTCACGGGTGCCCAGCCACCCACCTCGTCACTCCTCTCCCGAATTTACCAGAGCCAAACGGATTAGGAACGCAATCGTTGTAATAAAAAGAATAAATATGCCGGATAAAAAATGGATTATTAATTCAAGCTGTGCCCTCCGTCCCAATAATAAATGACCCAGCATTAGGGGAAGCCGGTTGCTAAATTAAAACGAATGTGGGAAGGTGCGCCCCCGGCTCGGCGCCCACGGCGCGGTCCCTCCCGCCTCAGCCGCCGGCCGCCGCTGACAGGTCCTGCAGGCCCCAACTGACAGCTCCTCAGCCCTGCCCGGGAACCCAGCATTAATTAAGTCATTGCTGGACTGTAATTTCCTTGAGAAGTAAAAAATTCTCACACAAGAAAAGGTTACAGAGACCTTTTCTGTGTCAAAATTACCATGCCACATGAATATTAATGCTCTTAATGAAGACAACCTTTTTTTCATCAAGAAGGTTCTGGAGCAGGTGCCAAACCTGAAGTCTCACTCCGTGGGCTTCACAGTCTCAGGGAGTGGGCACAATGCGATTTCCCATTAAAGCCAGCGTTCCCCCGTGTCACATCCCTCCCTGCCTTGCCCCGGCCCCTGTGAGCCCCTTCTCTGAGGTTTCGAGGAGGGGGACCCACTTGGAGTTGCAGGTGTGACTCGTCCACAGTCCACCAGGGAAGGAAGGACGGGCGGAGAGGACTCGACTCTGACCACAAATGGCACATGTCCTTCCGTAGAGGGCGCTGGCGTTTGTGTCCCGGATTGTCTCAGCACAGGCTGGGGATGCTGCTGCAAAGCCCAGGGTGGAGACACCTGCCTCCCCCAGCTGCCCTGCTCCTGCTCGGGGACACCGATGGGCATCGCTGGTCCCCCCACACCTGCAGGAGGGGCCTCCACAGTGCCCCAGACGGACCGTGGTCTTGGGGGGACACCGGGAGCTTTTCCTGATTTTCCCACTGAGGCGCAGCGTTGAGCGATTTCTCGATGTCACTGTGCTTTTCCTTCTCTCTTGGAAACTACGATGCTCCCCTCCCCTGTCCAACCCTTTTGCGTTTGGGGAGAAGATTAAGAGGGGTAATTTGGAGCTTGTGAGGGGAGCGTTTCAGCACCTCTGATAAGAGGGACTCAAAATGTAAACATT